>NW_020798763.1:0-70309 GCF_003344945.1 Aspergillus welwitschiae | reverse complement strand
CGAAAACAATATATCCAATGCATCATGTAGATAGGTAGATATACAACAGATCCAACCCAACATGTTATATTCCACATCGTGTACCCGCCCCGTAGACTTCCTTGTAGGTATCCTCGACCTAGCCCACCGACGGCGCCTCTCATGCAGGTTCGCACGCAGAACGGTCCGGCAGATCCACAGATCGATCTCTCCACATAGCCATGCATCGACACCTCGGACCGTTATCCGGCGTGACTGGCGGGTGGGCGGAGGCGTGGAAGGGCACAGGAGTGGGTGTTGGCGCCGCGGGCGGCCGAGTGCGGTTTGCGAAAACGAGCACAACGGGCCGCGAGGATGGACAAAATGCCTAAGTCCTATATAGGAGCTCCGACCAGAGCGGCCAGAGATGTCTTTTCAAACGTTGAACGTCGTGGGCATGATTTGTGTTCTCCAGTAATCCGCCAGTATCTTCAGACGGATCAGGACAAAGAACACCTCTCTCAGATCGATAACTCAGGACAAGATAGCGGGCAGCAGATATTGGTCTAACGCTCGGCTAAGATGCTTGAATGCCCGGATTGCAACCGGCGTTCCCCTGTAAAGATGTCTTAACAGACAAAGGGCAAAGGGCACTTGCATGGAGCCAGTCCCGGTCGTTAGCTTTGAGGTGATAGAGGTTGCTGTTATGGTACTATGACGACTGGGCAGGAAAATCCCCGATACATGCTTGTTTAGCTGGTGACTATTGAAGTAGACGGCTTAAAGACGGTATAGACCGTGTTTAGCTTTGTCAACATCTCATCCCACTCGCCTTGGGCTGTGCTTAAGATCGTGACAGCTCCACCAGCTCCAATTCGCCATTTTTGTTCGCGAGCGTTATCATTGGATGAGCTGAATGCCGTGCGGATAAGTACTGAGAAGCTGCCACCTCCCCCAAGATCCAGGAATCCCATGACACCAGAGTACACTCCACGCCTACGAGACTCGATAGAGGAGAGATGCATGCAAGAACGTTCCTTCGGGGCACCAGTCATAGAGCCTGGTGGAAGACATCTCTGCAGAGCCGTAAGCCCGTATGCTGACATATCCGCTGACTGCAGTTCTGGAATGTCTCGTGCAGCGAACCCAGGCCGAGTCGGATCAACCTGGCCTTTGACATGTGTGATCATTGAATACACATGTCCATAATCCTCGACCTCGAGAAGCTTTTCGACAAATACGCCACCTGAACCACAGATACCATAGAGATCATGCCGAATAAGATCTGCAATCATAAGGTTTTCAGCGGTTTCCTTGGTCGAGCTGAGAATCTTTTGGGCCATTCCAAGCGTCATATTGTCCGTTTTCCTCACGGTACCTTTCATGGGTTTCATTTCGAGAAGAGACTCCCGGTCCCAATTGAGGAAGCATTCAGGGCTGCTGCTTAGAACTTTAACTTTTCCTAATTTTGCATAAGCACTGAACGACGCAGGATTGTACTTTTGAAGGCGCTTGTACAACAGCCAAGGGAAGTCCATGCTATCACAATCTGGTTCGGAGAAAGGCACTGTGATTACTGTTTCACAAGTAAGGCACAGTTCGTATGATTCACCGGCGTGCAGTTCGGCGGTACAAGCATCAAACTGTTCTTTGTAGCGTTGTTCATTGGGAAATTGTGCCGTGGATCGACTGAGTATAGAATCCAGAGCTACTGTGTTGGTTGTAATACTGTCGACATTATCGACGGCAGGATGAGATGATATATCTTGTAGAAGTCGCATTGTTTCATCAAGCCATCCGGCCGGCTGGTTATCAGCTTCCCGGGTAGATTGTACGGTAACACGGCCAGACTCATGGTCGAGGACCACGCTTCGTTCGGTCCAAAGTAGACTCGCATCCACTGTATCTTCCGAATCCTCTACCGAGGAGTTGTGACTGTGGTCTTTTGGGTGAGGAAGGCAAGCGAGCCCCATTTCATATGAAAAGTACCCGAGGAATCCTGCCCAAAACGGGACATCCCGACTGCCTGATTCAACCTTCTTCAGGTCCATCAAGTACCGAAGGACATCCCAAAATTGGCTGGTCGACAAGGGCGTGTTAATCACAGAATGCCCTTCTAAGGTATCCTCGCAATGAAGATTCTCCAAAAAGAGCCTTTCAGTCTGCGCGAAGAATTCTAACCTCCAGCTGCCAGGACTAGGCACGGATATGATGCTGTGTCGGCCGTTGGATTTGAACAACACCGTCGGAAAACCGGGACTATTAAGAGTCTCGCAGATTAATGCCGAATCCAGCGGTTTAGCGTAGAACTGTCGGAAGGAGGAAGATCTTGAAGTAGATGTGCACCAGGTCGACATGGTATGCACAATGTTCGGTAAAGAAGCTATATCATCCGATTCTTGGAGGCAGGTGCTTATCACTTTCGGGAAACTGCCTCGTCCACTCGTTTTGTTGTAGTAGAGAGTCATCTCCCACCATTTCCTTAGCATTTGTCTGCATGCTTCCCTGTCCGACTTGCAGGATTCTGGATGAAACTGAACACCCCAGAAGGGTCTATTCTTATGGCGGACAGCCATTGGAAGTTGGGTCAGCTGAACCGAATCGGTAGAGACCTGTTCCTCCAAGGGCAGCCATGCCAGAACATCAAGCTCTTGTGCTGCGAATATGTCTGATCTTTTATCGCAGCGGTCGTTCTGGACTGTGTCTAGCTGGGCGTATAAAGAGTGGTACAGTGTGACCTCCAGATCTGGTACGCCATCGAATATATCTTCATCGGAAGTTTGAACCCTGCGAACTTGGCCATGGAGCGGATATGGTAGCCGGTGAATGGGAACACCGTGACGAAGGCATAAGCTCTGAAAACCGAGACAGATTCCGAGGACTGGAAGCATATCTGCGGCGCTCAGGCTCCAGATATCCTCCATAATTCCCACATCATGCGGTATATGTGGATCACCGGGGCCCGGCCCAAGAACAATGGCTTCGAAATGTTTAAGAAACTCAGCAGCGTTCCCATCCGGCCATGTTGAGTCAATATGCATGATCGTGACTTTCACATCCAACACCTCCTCAAGCATGGCGACAACATTGTAAGAGAAAGAGTCGTACGCGTCGACATAGAGAACGTTCTTTGAAGGTGTCATCTCGTGGCCATTTCGTCGGGAAGGTAAGGGCGCATCATGGCCCAGTAATGGGGCCATGTCTCGGGGTAAGACGGAAAGAAAAGGATATGTCGTGATGCTGTGCTAGCGAACGAGGAAGAAAGAGTATTACAGGGACTAATATAGAGTCGGATACATAGGGAACAAGATTACATCAAGGTGTAGACTTCCGTATTGGAGATCCTGACGGCGCCTCCGACAGCATTAACGGGCGAACGCCTAAATCAACGCGATGCCGGCGGTGCCAGAAGTCAATGTATTATGATGGGAGGGCGTCGCAGTACGTGTGAAAAAGGGGCAGAAAAGCTCTGCTTTTCGGCGGTTCGATGCAGTGGTAATGTCTGCGTTTTCGAGGCCGTAGGGCCCAGTGTAGGTAGTCGGTGTCAGGGTTGGTTTTGCTCGCTGACGTCTACCTCGTGGTTGTCGGTGTTTCTTATAAGCCGGTCGCCCCACCCGATCCAGCTCGTCGCTTCGAGCTAAGGTAAAGATGCTGCGGAAGGGCGCGCTAGATCGATCTTTAGGGTGGTGAGGAAGCAAAGATAAAGAAGCGTCGAGAGGCACGCCCCTCATATCGGGTCGAAGGCAACAAGGTTGCAGACTCTGAGGCGGCGAAATGCGGGAACGGACCGGAACAACAATAATCCGGCCCGCATCTGCTGCCAAGAGGGCCGTTCGGAGGTAAGTACCAGGATAGGTGGACCGAACAGTGACAGCAGCGCCCACGAGGCGCCTGGTCATGGCCCCCTTTCGAAAAATACCCTCGCGCTCTACAAGAGCTTGGCAAAGGTGTGCGCTTCCATTGTCATGTAGATGTGTACGCAGAGAACCAGCCTTGTCCAATTTCCCTACAGGATCATCTATTTCCTCTACAAGATCAAGGCGCAGGTGAAGGGGAGGGGTCCCAGACTCCTAGGCACGTTCATCCTAGCTTGCTCCCGCTTCGTAAGGCTATGCTGGGAGGTACTAGATAAGATGATTGTCGTACGTGGATCCACACCGGAGGATAAGATCACTGCTTCCGATTCTATCATATCAGACCCGCAGGCTATCCGCTGCATCGCCGAATTCATGCTGCAAACAGGCTTGCTCGAGCAGTTCAGTCAGGTCGAACTCGATCCTGACCCGGATGCGCCTGACCAAAGCCAGGAACATGTAGGCCTCAGGGCCAAGGGGATAGACGCCGAAGAGGCTGGGTAGAAGGTCTGAATGGCTTGGTCACGTGACCTGATCATTCTCTCTCTGGCTCCACGTTTTTCCCTCGGGCACGTATCTCGAGCCATCTGATCGCCCATATAGCCGAGTTCTTTGTGGTAAGAAGCGGAATACTTAGATTGCTGGGTCACAGTGAAAAGATACCTTCACTGTATCCCACCTGATACAAAAAGATAATTGTGCCCCCCCAGTCCTATATTCGGCTTAGCTTTGTTTCACCTCGGGGTTGTTGAAACAATCAAACAATATAAGTGATGACACCAGTATTCAGAAAACCCTGTACCTTTGACAGTCTGCCTTCTACTGACTATCTGCCGAAGACCAGAGAGTTTCATCTCGAGTCTTCTTCGGTTTATTCAACGTCAGCAGTATAGAAACCATCGTTCTATGTTGCTGTTGATGGTGGTGGGAGTGGATAGACTAAGTCACAGAAGCTTTCCAGAAGTACTCCTTTTCGAACCGTAGTGTGCTCGCACTCGCCCAGCCCCCAGTCTTTCATAATCTTCCTTTCCTGATGTTTTTCGTACTGCAAGTATATAGTATTCCTTGTCAGGGTCATCGTTATCATCATCTTCACTGACCCCGATGACAGCACAGTCCTGAGACTTAACCTTGACCGCCGAATCCATATCGAAGTAGAGGAAGCCAACTTTATCTTTACTGCGGAATATCATATGCTTCCCATTCTTTCCTTTCGTATAACAACCTTGAAAATGTCGAACTTGGATATTGATGCCGTGCTCTGACTCGTCAAATCCTAGGCTGTTAGGTCTTGGAGCCCTGAGAGGTAAATATGTCAAAAAGTCGATTTCTCCATCATAAAACATCAAGACCATGAGGGTACATTTTTATCCTTGTAACGAATAGGAGCTAAATGCTTGCCAGCCCGCTTCCACAAGAGAAACCGAGGAAGAATGCAATGGATGACTCCGAAGCTGACTTCAGTAGATAAAGCATTTGCAATACGCTTAGTTATGCCAGAAAATGCAGCGACCATGTCTTTTTCTGGATAGGTAAGATCACGACAGGAATCATCAGTGACAAGCTGTTAGACAAATGAGGCTGTCGATCCATAGCCTGAAGTTAAGAGGCTTTTAGGAAATTGTGGATCAAGCAGATATAATCTGGTACTGGACTAGCACGATTGGTGTCAACCAAGTTTCACCTAATATAAGGGGAACTTACCATCTTGGTTTGCTGAAATTCTCGCAACGAACACCATGTACACCCAGTATGTCTGATGTAAAGTAAAATAGATGGTTCGGCGAGAAAGTGCTCTTTCTTGCAGCACTTATGCCCTTTTATTCAATGAGTTTTTATCAATAAACTCACGGAAATCATCAATGTCTTTTGCATTAGAAGTGGCTCCCTGTGATCGTCCGCAATCCTGAGTGCGATCAAGGAACCCGTCATTCCAACTAGATGCTGAACTCGACGCGATAGTGCAGTATGCGGAGGCGAATATTTATTCCATTCTTGCACCTTCCCTCTCCCAATCCTCCCTGTCTCCCTGTTTGATACACAGCGCATCAATCCAGAGATATTGTTTGTTAAGTTCTCGGGTCACTGTGATAAAGTCTTGGAAAACCTTTGGAAGGCTGCGATAGCTGAACCCAGTCAATCGTTCATTATAATGTTCAGGTGTGGTACAGAATTGCTTCTTCTCCCCATCTGTCGGTTTGCCCCAGCAGTGCGATAATGATATATAGTCAAATGGGTGTGTTAGACCTGCTGACAGCTGAAGTTGCAGCTGATCTGAGTGATTCTTTCCCACAAAAATAGCGCGTGATGGCACAGCCTGATGTCTGTCAATGCATGAATGCTGCTCGTCACACATCTTAAGCCATTGACAGAGCAAATGAAAGCGATTAATAATCGGTAAACAATGATGGTGGGTACTTCTTGGTCTCTTGTATTTATCTTTCAGTTCTGTTTTTTTCCGAAGTATTCATATTGAATAAGAGGCAAAACAATCTGTCAGGGAAAAGTAAATATTACCTGGGAGGCATGGGAAACGCGGAATGGAAAAGAGGACTTTTGGTATGCTAAGGCATGCATTTTTCTTGGGTCTGGGAACCGAGTAATAGCTAGTAATATCAGGGTTGGGCTCTGAACGGTAGCTTGAAGATTGTGTAGCGGCAGAGTGGAGTCTGTCCACGCTAATATAAGCATTCATGTTGACTGGGTGAACCCAGTAATGGCCAGTGATCTCACGACGATTTAGCTTGCATTGTATCAAGGATATTCAGGATTCTGAAGGCTTTGGAGACATATACCTCGGAGACAGTTCTAGGATGGTGGAGCAGTGCGTGTATTCCCATCACTGATTCACCTTCAGGAGGAAAAATAAAGTTGGTAATCTCAGTATCGGTTTCTAACACCCAATCTTCCTGAAATTGCAATTAACAAAAGTAGAGATGGTAGGAAGTAATCGCGTGATTTAAGGAAGCTGTTTCCTTAAAAGGCTGACTTACACGCTATACCAGTATCATACCCCAGTCAGTTATTATCACGCCTGATGTACTCTTTATAGGAAGGCCAACTTACTTCCTATACCGGTATTTTATCCCAGCTAATAATTACTATATCTGAAGTTATTTTAGGCTGACTTACTTCCTATGCCAGCATCATGATCAAGTCAGCTATTAGATACCTGATATAGTCTTTGCAGAAAAGCTGACTTACATTCTATATCAATATCATATCCAAGTCAGCTATTATGTACTCTTCAGGGGAAGGCTGACTTACCCGCTATACAGCTGATCCGGAAACCGGTATCACCACTTACACTCTTTGATTTCAGTAACCCCAACGCGAGTACACGCTAGACGAAGCTTGGCAGTAGATGAAAGCATGGATCGGTGTAACATTACAGTATACTGTATTGACATGTACTACGTAAGGTGGCATTTACTCACTTGTCAATTGACATACGACTATCTAAATTGAAGGCAAGCGGCGAACTAGAGGCTATTACTGAATGATCCAGAGATCACAGAAGAGTTTATACTATACATAGCTAAGACCAATAGGCTCACACATCTGAGGCCCTCCGTTTCGAAGAGACTAAAACATAAGCAAGAACAATACATACCTCCAAAATATGTACCGTTGATTGTAAAAACAGTGTCACCCCTAAGGGATTTTTTTTGTCTCCCAAACCCTATGCTAAGAAAGCACTTCACCTCTTTTGTCACACGCCCGAAAAGTTTACTGAAGGTGGCGTATTATATGGCATGAAAGTCACATGATTCTCAATACTGTATTCAGCTATACAAGCAGCTTCTTGATACCACGTCGTGGCCAAATGATCTCCCTGGTAGATCATCAATCCTGATTAACCATCAGTGATTATCATCAACCATTAAGATGGCGCCACCACTTGCACAATCCACTAGAGAGATGACCTTAGATATAATGATAAGCAATGAGCTCATTGTACCACAGATGCCCAAGGCTGCTAATTCTTACAAACAAACAATTAAAAGCATTGCTCTAACATTCAAAATAGCAGTGTGAGCGTATTATTCAATATAGATAGATAGCCACGAAGTCTTACCTTTCTTATAATCTAAGTCCTTTGCAATCATTTACTTGAAAAGCCCTAATCATATTCTGATAAGATAATTATTTTCCTATGGGATAAATCCAGGTACTAGTAATAGAATGAAGTATTGAAGTATTTATCGTGCACTGAAATAGAAGGATTAGTTTAAACAAAAAGATTACTAAGCAAAAACCTAGGAACTGCAACTCAGATCTATGTGTTATTTATTTTTATTCTATTTTAAAAATTTCCTCTTATTATCTGATCTGTGTAGACAGATCTGGATATGATAAGCGGATAGGATCCTAAAGAACAGGCTGGGCACTCTGTGGTATTATATCTTCTCAAGTTACTAAAACTTATTATAACCAGTGGTATTAGATTCTTTAGTGATATCCAGAATAGGATCATTCTATTCCGCATGTATTAAGGTTTAATAGACTTCTCATATTTGGAAAACTTTATTAAAGAGCTGCTCTATTACTATAAGAAATGACCGGTGCCAGGGTCTGTTCTTATTATAGAGAATATCTTCTTTCACGACTCACGACTCTGAGAAGATTAAGTATTTATAGTCACAGGCAGGAGCCAAGTGCGATGGCGAGCGGCGTTCGTAGGCACATGACTGGGTCACATGATGTAGTTCTGTTTGCTTTGTTTGTTTCGCTTCGTTCGCTTACTTTTGTTGTTTACACGCGTTCCCCCACACTTCCTTCTTTCCCTCCTCATGTTCGATATTCTAGTCTAGATGCACCAAATAAGACATATTTGATCGGCTCTCACATTAAGTTAGTATATCTACCTTCTTACTTACTAGACTTTGTTTTATCCAGCGGCATTAGAAATCATATGAATAGAACCCTGACCAAGCCTTTGAGACTTTTCTTGAGTGATATATTGATACTTTGGGTAGAAGAAAACTAAATGCAGAAGGGCAGTTTTGCAATTCAGGCCTGATCATCGAATATTTATGTTTTCCTATGTTCGTTGCGTTGACCATAGAATTCAATGTATATATATATATGTATGTATATAGATAATAAGATACAATAATTTCTCTTTATCGGATAATAGACGCTTTACAGGATTTTGGATATGAAGTCTCAAACATAACAAAACAAATTACTGGAAACAAAGTCTGGGAGCGCTAAATCTAGCTAGATTATTCTTGCAATTTATCAAATAAGTAAATGTTGCTCGATGTGATTTACCCGCTGGTTTGCTGAGAGTCTGGCAGGCTTGTTCGTAGGTGTTGAGAGAGGAGCTTAATCATCTGATATCTATTAAGTCCAAAGTTCTCTGTTGCTCTTTTTACTACCTCTTCAGATATATATTGGCTTGCTTTTTGGTGTTGAAAGAGAAGCTTCATGATTTCATAACCACAGGATCCAGGATTCCCTGCTACTGCCTTAAGCACTTCTTCAGAGATTGGTAAGCTGGCTCCTCGGTGTTGAAAAAGAAGCTTCATGATTTCAGCTCCAATTCCATAATATGCACTATTCCCTGCTGCTGCCTTGACCACCTCTTCAGAGATTGATAGGCTTGCTCCTCTGTGCTTAAATAGAAGATTCATGATTTCAGCTCCGTTTCCATCGTCTCCAGTATTCCCTGCTGTTGCCTTGACCACCTCTGCAGATATTGGTAGGCTTGTTCCTTGGAGTTGAAAGAGCAGCTCCATGATTTTGTATCCACAAGATCCAGTATTTCCTGCAGCTGCCTTAACCACATCTTCAGATATTGATAGACTTGTCCCTTGGCGTTTAAAGACAAGTACTATGATTTGATATCCACAAGATCCAGTATTCCCTGCGGCGGTCTTAGCAATATCTTCTGAGATTAATAGACTTGTTTCTTGGTGTTGAAAGAGCAGCTCCATGATTTTGTATCCACAAGATCCAGTATTCCCTGCTGCTGTCTTAACCACATCTTCAGATATTGGTAGGCTCGCTCCTTGGTGTTGAAAGAGAACCTCCATGATTTCATGTCCACCAAGACTGGTGTTCTCTGCTGCTGCCTTGACTAGCCCTTCGGTAATTGGTATTTTTGTTCCACCCTGAGAAAGCAGACGCTCTACCGACCCGCCTTTAGAGCCTCCCAGCTCCAATAATCCTTTAACAATATCTTCCATGATGAGCGCCATATCATGTAATCGTCTTTTGTGTTCCCGAGGCTCCTCTCGATATTCAGGGACTCTCATATTAAGATCAGTTGGACCTTGTGGCCCATCCTTGCTTTCAGCATTACCCAGGGGTATTTCCCAGGTAAGAAGAATAACATAGGTGGGGCTTTCTTCATAATGCGTTTCGTGATGAAACTTTTTATCCCAACTCCCTTTCTCACAGCTTTGCTGAGGTATCACTATTGCCTTGACAATTATGAAACAGTCTCTGCATAGTCTAATGATGCTTGGCTTTGAGGCCCCTTGCAGAAGACAAACAATATCACCTTCCTGAATCGCCGTCGCGGAAGCTTGCAGTATCCATTCAGTCCCCCATATTTTTTTAAAGCTCAACGATTGAGCAGTGTTGGTGAAGAGAATGTTAATGCGTTGTTGTCCATAGTCAGCAATGCCTCCTTGAATGGATTCAATCTGACCTAAAATCCATCCCTCGCCCTTGATAACTGCTGTTTCTCTACCGGACCAAGTATCCACAGAGCATTTCCTTGAGAGAATGTATGTAATAGTCTGTTTAAAGACCTCGTTCCATGGGAGGTCATAGTTTGGTTTTAGAGCACCCGTACTAGGGTCATCAACACTGAGGCCTAGTAAAGCATAAATTTTGTCATGCTGGTTGGTAGCTTGGTGAGAATGATACATGTCGATCAATTCACCTATGGAAAAGGTCCCGCGTGAATCAAGCTCATATTTTGGCCGAAAGATGGCGCCCCGTATGAGATGTATGACTGGGTGAACGAGTCTTAGTAAAGGGGAAGTAAGATCCAATCTACTGAGACCTTCACAGAAGACATGCCCGTTTATCTGGACAGAGCCACACATAATGGAAATACATCGCGCGACACCAACTTCTTGAAGCACCTGTTTTGATAGGTCAGAAAGAGAGAGAGAGAGATATATATATATATATATATGAACTCTGATGTATTTTCTTACCCAAATACGGCGAAACCAATTTCGCTGCAGCAACTTCAAGCACGCATCATAATTTATATTCCATTCCTGGGGACTGGAGGGTCTGTCTTTCATAGCCTTGTCTTCTGCAAGGCAGCGAATACTTTCAAGTGCTTTGTTACCATCTTCTATGGCCTCTCCAAGCCAAACAATGACGCAATTAGCCTGTGCATATATTGTCCGCATAAGAGGAATTTGCTGATTCTTCTCTTCTCCATCGTGCTGGTTAATACAGATTGCATCAACCCATAGTGTTCTTCCAAGTTGATAATCTCGGAGGTGAAACAGTGCGGCATAAAGGTTTTTTGTAACCGGAAAAGTACAGTCATTCAATATGATTGACTGAGATTTTATGTCACTACTTTCTCCGTCACTGCGCCATACATAGGAAAGTGCCTCATAGAGGTGTCTTCCATCTCCAGTATCAGAGAAAGTATAGTTGAAGAGCTCGCATTTGATCGGGGCGTTCTTATGGTGATGTGGTAAAGACGAATCATGCGAGTTGTACTAGACCCCGACGGAAGCTTCGGATAGGCATAAGAGAACATGATCGATTTAGGTTCTCGTATTGGAATGAATGAGCAATATCCGCACACTTTTGAAAGTGCATCATAGCAGAGTATTGTTATTGTATCTAGGCTTGTCAAACCCCAACTATTTTAAATTAGACAAAGCTGGGACACATAGCTCATTGTACGTGACTGATTTAAGTGGGGTGGGTATAGATTGATTCACTTATGTGGCTGGCTTCTATAGGCTGGCTTGTCGTCTCACTTAATTTCTTAACATTGATAGGCAAAGCAAGCGTTGGCTCCGCCAAGATACCCCTCTAATCCAGATTTATTGGGCCAGACAACCTGCATGACGTCATTTAAATACAGTACTGCATAATACATGGTAATCTGGAATATCATTGAGCCGTACGGTTTCCTATTGAGCACTGTTGAGGGAGGGTGTGGGCCTTCGGGCCGACTTTGATCCGGCCTGCTGGCCAGGCGGGATGCCTCCTTCCGCCTACGGCTCGACCACCCGTAATCTCCTGAGCACCTCTCTGGTTCCTGTTTTCTAGCATCATCAAGCATCAATATAAGCCTCGTTTCTAGTTGTTCAACCAGCCATACTGCTTCGTTTGACTCTGCGGTCCTCGTATCTCTCAGTACTAGCACACCCTTGGCAGGGCAACTTGGAGAAGATTGGTCAAGATTCAGTCCCAGATGATCATCCTATTTACTATTCTATCTACTACTGTTACTACAGCAGATCTGGACCAGGTGGCGGAGAAACTGATTAGCTTTACTGTCGCCGCCCTTAATCAACATATCCTGAGGCATCGGCCATCGCCATACTCTAAATGGTGGTTAATCTCTGCACTCAAGGTCCAACAGGTTGGAGTTAATCAAGCCTGCTGAAGATGGCAGAGTAGCTGTACAGATCTGGGATTGTAATATTCCAGTCCCGGAGGCCCTCTTTGCAGATATGTAAGGAAAGCGCTGGTAGTGGATGTGAATAATTGAAAAAAACCAAAGCCGCACACTGGAAGGACTATCTAGATAAAGCTGGAGAAGGGTACCTGTGGAAAGCGGTGACTTATATGCGCCCACGGGATGATTATGCCACTTTTCCTGCATTGAATATCAGTTCTAGGTGAGGTAGTAGATAATGAGATAAAAGCAAAAGTCTTTCTTGATTTTCTTCTTTCTTAAGATGGCAGACACATACACAGAACTTAAGCAAATGTAGATGCAGACGCAGACTTAGAGTGCTTAGGGTTGCTAGTGGAGGAGATATAATGGGAACCGATCACTGAGCTGGGGGTCCAGATCAGTTACGGCTGCTAAAGGAATTACTGCTCTCGGCAAAGATGGAATCCTGATCTTGGTTTGGAATAATCTATGAGCCTATCTGAAGATACTAATTATCTATATATTTACCAAGTCGGTCGAACTAGGTTACTATCCTGGCCGATGGAAAAGAGCAAAATCCATGGTTCTGCAAAAACTTGGAAAGGCTGGCTATACAGTCCCTGGAGTATACCGACTGATTTCATTGCTGAATACTCTGGGGATAATACTGGAGGCAGTAATGGCCAAGCGGCTGTTGTTCTGGGCCGAATCACATAGGCTGTTGCCAGGGATGTAGTTTGGAGGATGGTCTGGCTGAAACACGGGGCAAGCACTACTGGTCCTTGTAAATATGGTTGATCGAGCATGGCTACAGCTGCGATCAAGGGTAGTAATGTTTATCGCCTTTGATCTCAAGGGGGCCTTTGATGGAGTTAATAAGACTAACCTGGAAGCATGTCTGCGAGCTAAAGATATTCCCATTATTGCCAGACAGTGGATCTATAGCTTTATGGAGGACTGATATGCAAGTCTTGCTTTCGATGACTTGAAACATAATCATCAGTTAGAGAATGTGGGTCTAGCCCAAGGCTTGCCCCTGTCACCGATCTCTTTACCTTCTTCAACTTGAATCTGATAGATTAACCAGTGGATGGCAAAAGAGGAGCATCCGCCTTTATTGACGATCATTTCCGTTGGCAAGTAGGTCTGTCGGCGGAGGAAAACCTCAAGAAGCTGCAGGAAGAAGACATCCCATGTATTGTAAAGTGTGGGCCCGACGGACTAACTTATACTTTGCAGCGGAGAAGACAGCTAAATTTGTGGAATGAGATCACGTGATCTAGCCTAGCCACCTAGTCACCACCTCGCGTAGTTAGCTAGCTAGCCTACACAATGTCATCCATATTGCTGTCACAAATTTATTTGATGAGAAACAAGAAGGAATATAATTAGGGAGAAATCACCATGAGTGGTAAGATCATCAAGCCCACCGCAGTGGTAAGACTCCCTGGGGTCATCTTTGACAGAGAACTGCGATGGAAGAAACATGTCTAGTAAGTACTCAATTGAGCAATTAAAGTTAACATCACACTAGAGGGACTCCGGTACCTACAACTGGAATAGATGAGATAACTCTACCAGTGGAAGATTATGCATCTACTGTGTGGCACAATTCTCTAAAGGATAAGATCTACCTGCAGCAGCTGGCAACTATCCAGCGAGCTGCTCTGATATGGATTCTTTCTGTTTCTAGAATTGTATCTATACAGGCACTCGAAGTAGAATTTTATATACTATTAGCTTTATTACGGCTGAAATAAATGTCCAGCTTGTCGCAGCCAGCCTAAGCACAATGCCAGAACATCACCCAATCCATGAGGTAATGGCCCGAGTAAGGACCCGCAGCATATACCTCGGACATCATTGCTACTTCCCGCTGGCTAAGACACTATGATCAATGGACCTCCGCCGCCTGCATGCCCTGGAGATAATTGATCCCGCCCCACTAGCGCCCTGGTGAGAGCAAACATTTGCTGAGATTGAGATTGAATCTGACCGGGAACAGGCAAAGGAAAATGCCGCGGCCAGATGAGATATGCCCGGAACTACAGTTTTCTCCGATGCATCCGGCCAGCAGAACCATCTAGGGGCCGCAGCTGTAGCTCTCAACAGAGACCTGCAAGCCTCGGAGTGGCAAGTCAGTATTGGTTCAATAGAACATTGGTTGGTCTACGCAGCCGAGCGCATGGCAATCTTCTACGCCATCAGCCTGATTTATTTAAGTAGCTCAGAAGAGACAAAGCTGATTAGACAGAGTGAAACAGCCTGTAACCATTCTAAGTGATAGCATGTCAGCGCTACAAGTGATCCGTAACCCGTCCAATAAGTCCGGCCAGCGAATCATCTGAGCCATTCTGCAGGCAGACTCTGAAATGAAAGCGTGAGGGGTTCCAAAGTTCCAATTCGCCTCCAATGGGTGCCAGGACATTGTAATGATCCCGGAAACGACGAGGCTGACTGGCTGGCAAAGGAAGTGGTAGGCCCGACGAAAATGCAGCCCTTTCAGCCCTTTCTCTTGCGGAAAAAGGGCTTTATCTGGAAGAGAATTCTAAATGAGTGGAAGGACGAGTGGGTCAAGTCTCCAAAGAGAGGGCACCTTCACCAGATCGACAAAACCCTACCGGCAATCTGTATCTGAAGGCTGTATGGATCGCTCTACAGAACCGAGCATATCTACTCAAACAACTTCGGGTAGGTCACTCTTGGCTGGCAACGTACCAGAAACAACATGGTTTCCAGGACGATGACAGATGTGTCTGTGGAGCTCGTGAGACGGTAGTCCACGTACTGGTGGACTACCCGAAACTCAAATACCTGCGACAACAACTGCGGAGGAAGATTGGAGCTGCGTTTACCAGCATTTCAAACATGCTAGGAGGGCAACAAGGTAAGGAAGGTAAGGCACAAGGCGCTGAACAAGACCACAGTACCCTAGGGGCTGTACTGGACTTTTCAGAAGCGTCCCAGAGGTTTCGAAGTCGCGCGCCGCGGGGGCCGCAGAACAAAACACTAGGCGACTAGGCCAATATAGGCCTCGACGAGGCTCCAAATTCGCCAGGAAAGTAGTGGTTCAATGCATATAAGAAAAACATAGAGATAGGTAAATAGGGAGATCCTGCATATCGCTTTAAATTGCGAGGGGTCAGAGTATGAATACACACACACACACACACACATCTGTACTGCAAATGAATGGTACTTCCACTGCCTCTATCTCACCTGAAACTGTGTCCGCGCTTTTCTTCATGAATGGAAGAATTTCAATGAGGAGGTTCTCACGGCCTGTGCATCCTTGGATTTTTCTCAGTCTGTTACCACTACCGATGATGTGAATGAGACATTTGCTGTCGGTAGTGAGCTGGGCCTGACCGGCACAATCCCTAAGCATATATGTGGTGCAGTTACTAAGGCTCTCTCTTTTACTTCCCCATCTCACTTGAAATCTGGTGATTATCAGACAATAAGACCATCTGAATCAGACAAGATCCCTGATCTTGTCATGCTCACTGTACCACGCCATAAGATTCTACTTGTGGGTGAAATCAAGACATTCTGGACTGTCTTTCTAGAGGATTATCCGGTCACCAGTGGTTATGCCACATTTGTCAATCTCCAGCATCATTTCAGTAAACTAAAAAACTATTCTTTAAGATATGATTTAATAAGAAGTTATTTTAACATTTTCTAAAGGCCAGGTGGCTATGTACATGAGAGATCACGAGCTGAAATATAGCTTTCTTACCACATACAGAACCACGGTGTTTATTCGAAGAACTGAGAACTTTCGATTTGAGCTTTCTTTACCTATTGATGAACAATCGGTTAATCCTTCCTTGCGTCAGTGTCTTTTAGCAATGTGTATCTTCTCCTCGAGTGACACTTCTTATGTTGAGCCGCCGAGATTCCACCCAGAACAGGTAAGAAAATGCAACTTGGATTTAGCAAGGTATTTCTAGCTAATTTGAATATTATGATATAGAATCGTGTACCAGCAGAGATCTATTATCAGGCATCTACACAGCCATCCCCGTTTCGGCATCAAGTAAAAATCAAGGATAATACTTCAGGCGAATCAGTCGGACCAGAAAGCATCATTTTTCGTACAGAAGGTACTGATGTTTCGAAGATCATTAATTGCAAAGGTATTATACAACGGACTAAGGCAAGGGCCATATTTAATATTACCTGGGATGGTAAGCCAGCCATTGCTAAATGCTGGTCAGAAGGCTGGTATAAAAGGTCTGAAAAACAGCCCGTGGGTGTGATTATATGACTAATCTATCTTTATAACTAGTTATGCTCAAGAAACATCTGTTTATGTTCAGCTTGAGACCAAGAAACTGCACGGATATGATTATTTCCCCTTATTATTAAGCCATGGCGAGATTCGCTGTTCCTCCTCATTTCCAAAGGGAAATATGTTAATCATCTCCAAAGTCCAGGGTGAACCTCTGACTTCACAGTGGACTACTCTTTCTCCTAGTTCAAAACTTCATATTCATTCTGAAGTCTACAAAGCCATCAAGGTTCTCCGAGAACTTTCACTTGTTTGCATTGATGCTGAGATGCACAATGTTCTCTATGACCGTGTAACAAATGCTGTTACTATGATTGACTTTGAGCTGATGCAGCCTGTGAAACCAGAACTTGTTAGTCCGGATCTCCCAGAGATGTATGCTAATTTCAGAAATCAGCTTGTCCAAGGACAGACTCGCGACTCAGGAGGGTAAGGAAGTATCTTCTGGTTCTTTATAGTTTAGCTAGAAATATCCTTGTTAGTTCCCGGAATTGCTTGCTCTTTTTTTTTTCCCTGAGCCTCATTGTGATGGCGAGCGGTGTTGTAGGCACGTGACTGAATCACATGACGTAGTTCTGTTTGCTTTGTTTGTTTCGCTTCGTTCGCTTACCTTTGTTGTTTACACGCGTTACACCACACTTCTTCCTTTCCCTCATGTTCGATATTCTAGTTTATATGCACCAAATAGGACATATTTAATCGACTCTCACACCGGAAACTTTTCACATTCAGTATTCACTGCAAGCTTATAATAGATGCGCGTTCTGAGTCTAGTCTTTTACCGGATAGCCAAGCGGTTAATTGTCCGGAGGATTCACTGCCTGAAGCGCACCAGGTTGGATCCTGACAATGGGTTGGCCTGTCAGGGCGGGGACTACGTTAAGAATATGAATATGAATTGAATTGATTTACTGCTGCTTCCAGCACGATTATCACAAAAACCTCTTAGATAAACAGTTTCAGTTGCATCTATCTGATCCTATTCATAAAAACTACCAGCACCCGGATAGCACTCGCATTCAGATCTCATTTGTCCTCAAATTGACTGACTCGATATTTGGGTCGAACCTTATCACTTAGATAATAAAGAACGAAGCTGTCCCCATCGGACTATCGGGCGTTATCATAAGACAGAAAGACTGCATCGATGCACTCCAGTACTGACCTTTTTCGCGGGTCATCCTTGAAGCTCAAGGGCAGGCGGTTGACGATAGTTTATGCGTAGATCTGATCCTGGAAAGATTCGTTGATCTTGGGGATCTATTAGCTGTGGTATATGTTCTGATCCTGTCTACGAGGCTAACGATGGGAGACCTCAAATCATTGATTCAGGGTGCCTCTGTACTATTGCTTCGCTTCTTCCTTATCTTCCGCTATCGTTAATTTGGCATGTCTTTCTGCAGCTACTTTGTTCTACATCACCGGACTAAATGCCGACCCTGACCTAAGCCAGGAACAAGTGGGCCTATTTATCAAAATGTATTCTTGTGTGATAATATTAGTATTACTACGTATTATGATGAGTTAGGTCTATATCGGATTCCTAGAACTCACCAAAGCTTATAAAAAGACTACAAGCTAGGGGCGTGCATTGTCAAGAAGGAAATGCATGACCTCAGGCCACCCAGAATTCACCATTTCCAGGACAGTCTGACCTGTCTCATCGTGCTGCGTGAGATCAGCTCCGCCTCCTTTCTTAACGAGCAGATGCAACAATGGCAGATCCCGATACTCAATCGCCTGCATGACGGCATTCCAGTTTCGGTAAGTTTTATTGGGGTCGGCACCCTTCTCAAGCAGAAGCTCAACCATGGAAAGGTCATTATTGATAATCCGGCGGATCGCTTTCACAAGAGGAAGATGCTCGCCGGGGGCGTTTGGATCGGCACCTCCTTCCTCCAGCAGGAACCTCACAATATCGTCATGTCGCTCTCGCAAAGCCGTAGTCAGTGGGGAGAAGACGCCACCGTTCTTATACTCGACATTGGTACCGGCGGCGAGCAGCAGTTTAATGCTCTCGAGCTGGTTGGCAAGCACGGCCATCTCCATGACGCCCTTGTGAGCAGAAATATCAGGGACCATCGGGAGCAGTTTCTGAAGCAGAGCCGGAGACCGCACGGCCATGCATACAGGCCAATCCTGCCCGCGTTGAGCTGGGTTGGCGCCATGTGCGAGCAGGTAGCTGAGCATATCCGACCGGTTCTCGCGGATGGCGGTGGTTAGTGCAGTATGACCTTGTGCGTTGCGGTCATTCACGTTCGCGCCTCCCTGCTCAACCAGCCACTTCAAGGCCTCCGTGTTGTTGACTTGCACGGCCAGTTCTACGATTCCAGGTGGTTGAAAAAGGTCAGCCCCAGCGGCGACCAAGACGGGCAGGAAATGGAGTCGGTTGTGGGTAATGCATTTCCAAGCGGGATACTCGGACGCCATGACGTTTGGGTTCGCACCGTGTTCCAGCAGCAGTGTCAAGATGTCGGCCCGATTGTCGCGAATGGCGGAGCAGAGGGGAGTATAGGTACCGTCCTTCTTGGCATTCGGATCGAGCCCAACCTCCAGCAGCGTACGAACGGCTTCGATGTTATTCATGCTGGTCGCCTGTTCCATGAGACCTGGGGTCTTTTTGATATCGGCCCCGCTGTGTAACAGAAGACGCAAACATGCTGGCCGAAAGATAGCTAGCCATAGGACATGCTCGGGTCCAGGGAGATTCGGATTGGCGCCATGTTCGAGCAGTATCGTTAAGACGGCAACCTGCTCGGTCTGCACCGCCTCATTGAGTGCTGTTCTCCCTTGGCAGCCCTTCTTGTTTGGGTCGCTGCCGGCGTCAAGTAACATAGTGACTAGCTTCGGTGGCGCCCGTTGTCTGATAAGCTCGATAAGCACAGTGCTACCGCTTGGGGTTTCAGTATCTGCATTGCTCCCATGCGCAAGCAGCTGCTGCACCATATTGAGCTTGCCCTTCGCCAGTGCACGACTCAAGGGAGAGTCTCGTCCCGGCTCTGATGCATAGTTTGGGTTGGCGTGATACTTTAGCAATAAGTTCGCCCCGTCGACGAATGACTTATCCACTGCGACAAACAAGGGCGTCTCTCCCTGCCGGTCTGGTTCGTTTGGGTTCGCACCAAACTGCAGAAGTAGGCGCATGCCCTGGAAATCGTGCTGGTGCACGGCCTCGTTGAGCGGATGGATATGCTCCCCAAGATTGGGCGACACTCCACTGTCCAGCAACTGCTCTAGCAACTTGTGGTTCCGTCCCCGGACGGCAGAGGCTAACGCACCGCGCAATCGCGTCGCACTGGCTCCACTATTTCGGCTAGGGGTGCGATGCAGGGGTTGGGCTGAGGACTCATATAGCTGGCGATGTGTGAGGGTATCCCCAGATATATTGTGGTCGAGAGGTGTAGCAGATTCCGCTTGCGGCTCGCGCGAGCTCGTTCGCACAGGATTTCCATTTGGTCGCAGAGGCTGAGGACGAGAGTTGACTGGGGGAAAAGAATGACCGTCCTGGCCATTGTCGTTCGTAATAAGGAGGGAGTCAAGAGAAAGCACAGAGGAGAGTATGTCATCGGCATTGGACGGGGGATTTTCTATCCCAACCGAGAGTTGTTCTGGGAATTCTTTGGGGGGCACAGAGGGGACTGACGCTGATGACAACGAAGTAGCCACCTCCTTCGATACCTGTTCCAGAGATTTAGCCTTATTGATGCCCATTACCGACCGGCCTTTGGCCATGCGGTCCAGTGCGGCAGCCAACCCGGCGTAGCCGATGCCCACTGATTCCGCCATAAACGGCTGTTCCCCAAGGGACCAGTGAAAGGCGAGGACGCTGATTTGAAGTGTTTCGGTTGTCTTTTTCAACGACTCGCGAATGCGGTGCAGTTCGAGGCTGGGGCGATTCCATCCGCGTTGAAGCCTGCCAAGGGCACCACGATGTTCATACTGGATGAGTTTAGTCACGACCTTGTCCAGACTCTGAAAATCACGATAAGCGGCCATGAACTTTTTCGCCACCTCCTCCACGATCACATCGGGCAGGGCGCGACCGGCAGCAGTGGATTCGGTGAGACCAGCATCAATGGCCCATAAAGCACGGCAAGTGTCTAAGAAAGTCTGTGACAGTTCGCGAAAGCCGTTCGGCAAGTCGTGCTCGGTGCTGAGGTAGTCCAGCATGTGCACCGAGATGCGATTGCCTAGCTGAGTGGCCTGAGCCGAAACGGTGAAAACGGCCTTTTGAGCTGCCATGGCTTTTGAAGAAGGTAATCTGGCAAGAAAGGAAGATAGAAACCGGGGAGAAGGGGAAGAGGGGAACCCCCAGACAGAATCGATGCCGGAAAAAGATTTCAAATCCTAGGAGGGAGGGAGTGAAGGGGGATCGGGACGAGTCCACGCGCTAATCACAAGTAGGGCCATGGTGGTGGAGGAACCAACCATGAGGCAGGCACAGCAGCGATACCTTTCACTGTTCCTGTCCTGCCGGGATGATGAATGAAAGTAAAGTTCGGCGGACTCAAAAGGCTCCCCTGGATGGTGAGAACTAGAGGAGTGGGACCTTCGGCCCAGACCGAGCCGGCTGGAGCGTTCAAGGACATTATTGATAGACAGCCTCCTCCGGGTCCCACTCCAATGCTTTAGGTTCACTCAAGTGGAGTCCGACTGCCTCAAAGAGGTGGTAATTGACTGGGTGAGACATGCCGGTTCGCGATTCATAAGCCGGTTGCGATCCTTGGAGGTTTCGAGAGGGGGACTAAGTTGAAAGGCTGACGCAGGAAATCGATGGGCTCAGATAGGAGCCGGGAGTCAATCGAGACGGTAGATAGATTTTACTGCCTCACAAGTTCTCATCCACCTTCATTGCAGAGGGCGTCTCTTTTATTTTGTGGAGATTAGTGGGGCCATAATGTAGGAATGGTTGTGCAGAAGGTGAATGTGCACGTCGTCTGCCCTCCGTTCACCATATCAGACATATCAGTGTTGTAAAATCAACCAGCTAACAACATATATACACACACGTTCCAAGTAACTATGGTATAACAACCACTTTCTTTCCCTAGATCATTTCTTATTTTAGCTTACCGATCACTGTTGTTGTTTCTCGACACAATGGAACATCTGATCTATGCAACCTCCGCCTTCTAGTAGTACGTCCACCTATACTCCAAAGCTGAAACTGGACCATTCCCTCTATCGCCAGCAATGTTGCCTGGGCTCTGTGTATCCTTCTCTTGATCTTCAAGGCTTTCCTCCTTATCCTACTCAGATATTATACTACAATATACGTACCCGATGTGTACGCAACGCATGAGATGGCTGAGTCCCAGAATATGACTTGTACCCATAGATGGGGACTTGACAACCGCCCGTACAGTCCGATAAGTGGTATCGACACGTGGATCGCGATTTATCGGCCCGTACAATGTGAGTTGTCTTTTAACAAGTGGGGTAGGGTGCAAAGTACAAGTGATGCGGATACGGAAGTGCTGTTAGCTTCGCAAGCGGGGCCAGAATGCCTGCGAAGTAAGGGAATCTTTGTTCTGGTAGTCTTGCGCCCGCGTTTAAGTGGTGGTGACGGGTCGATCGGTGGGCTTTCGTGCCCCTGCATCAACATCGTGTCGCGAAAATCATCCCCTCTGCCGTTTGCTTCCTCCTCGCATGCTCCATGTTGAGCTGGAATTCCGGCATCCTGCAGCTCATGTAGTGCTACAAGTACTGAGTCGGTACATTTTTTATGGCGTAGTTGACATCCTTGATGGTTGTGCAATGCACTGGATCCCTGCGCATGTCGGGGTCGAAGGGAACGAGGCGAAGCGGGCGGCGGTAGATAAGCGGGACCGGGACGGGTCAACAGACAATCCGGCTCGTCTCCGCTGCCAAGAGGGGCGTTCGCAGCAAGTTCCAGAATAGATAGGCCAAAAGTAGTTGGGAGAGAGGGCAACACAGCTGGATCTATAAGACTTCCAGTCAGTATCCCTTCTAGACAGATCCGTCTGCTGTATAAACGCAAGCGCGGAAGTTGACTGATACAGATTTAAGTAGAGAGAGACCATGACACTTTAAATTAATTATATCCTCCTACTAGTATGCCCCCATTTCAATTGTGAGGTTATGATTGGGAAGATTCTTGATAAGACTGCCGTATGTATGGGCGTGGGGGATAATGTTATCGATTGTAAATTACTCAAATCGGACCCGCAGGAGAGCTGCTATGTTGCCGAATTTATATTGCAAGAGAAGCTTGCTCAGGCAGTTTAGTCAGGTTGAACTTAGACTCTGAAACAGGGCCTGACCCAAGCCACGAAGACGTTGGTCTCAGGGTTATGGGGATAGATGCTGATGACGCTGAGTAGAAGGATCCATAAGTACATGCCCTGCTTGAGTCAGCGGGGAAGGTTACGTGTAACTACTAGATGGAACAAGCATGTTAGAAGCAAGAACATGGGCGAAGAATGGAGAGGAGGCAGCCGATTGAACAGCTGTGACACTCATTTATATTTCTACATCTTCTGTGTGGCTACACTTTGCTTTCGTAGCGTACTCGGTTGTATTCAGCTGCGTCGACGACCTTCCCACGTCGCGGCATGCGTTGTTTAGTATGGGCTTCACGTGTTCACTACTGCGAGGATTGCGGGATTTGACGGCGTTCAGAGCCATATTCTTGCTTCAAACGATAATGCACTTGCATAGCTAGCATCTTACCTTGGCGGGCCCGATCAGGTATAAGATTAAGTACTGATATGAAATGAAATGAGTATAGTATAGCATAGTGTTTGAGTATACCTCCCGTAGAGATAGATATACCTATATAGACAGTCACACCATCAGATTCTCGACAACCGGTCCATGCAAAGAAACAAACCGAAACTCCAACACCGATGCTCCACATGCAGAAAAAGAACAGAAAATGAACCATACAACGATACAGTCCACCCTTACCTAATTTAATCCAACCAATCAATCCTAGTCCCTTCAAACCAGCAGAGAGATAAAGAGAGAAAGATGCAAACTATGCAAAGTAGTATGCTGCGACAAAACCTATACATGACAAGACAGAACACAATAAAAATCACTCAATCACGGTAGGTAGTTGTTACACCTGACCTGGATGATATTCTGCTCTCCAGAGGCGCTGATCACGAAAGCGGTGAGTTTTCCGCCGGCGACACAGCCGGTATCTATTCCCTTGGTATAGGTATTGATGTTGAGGCCTGTTTCGGAGTCGTGGCCGTAGATGACAGTGGTGGCTTTGACGGCGCCTGCGTCTTCGTCGTCATCATTGTTCGAGCTCTTAGAGCTTGAATAGCTGACAGATTGGTGTTTGTTAAAAAACTATACTGTTCTTAGTATTATCGTTTCAAAGCCACATAGTACTAAAAGTCATAAGGGAACCAACCTTAGTCCACATCATACCGTCCCGCTCTGGACTAGGCATATGGGTGTCCAAATCAAGGGTTAACATATTCATCACGCTGTACGGATCCTGATGATTCAGATCCACGCCCGGAATCAGTCCGCCATGCACGACCGCGACCTGTCCCATGGTAGGAATCTGTCCCACATTGAGGATAACTGGGCAGGCGTCTAGCCACTCTGATTGTTCGTCTGACAGGGCACGCGCAAGATTACGTTCATTTTTGGCCTGCTCTGTTGACTGACCATCGAGGTATTGATCGGAAGAGGTATCAGTCAACGTCTGGGCTTCGATCATGTTGTGGCGCATAACAAGGACGCGGTCTTCGTTGTTTCCACGCACACACGATGCGGAGTACTTTCGGGCAAAATCGACGACGTCAGTGCTGTTGGGGCCCTGGCTAATCATGTTTCCAGTAAAGATGAGGTGGTCGTTGGTCGGATCGAAGAGGAGTTCTTCAAGAAGGCGGTCCACTATCACCATAATTGTGTGTTAGCGACCTATGCATGCCTCCCAATACCATAAAGCGCATAAAGGAGAAAAGGGGGGCATACACTCAGCCATACATCCCTGCACATCACCCACGACAATCAGCCGTTCATCCCCCTCAGGCAAAAGCTCCTTATCCAGCTTTCCCACCTGCACAACATCATCAAACCCGGGGAAAGCGTTCGTTCCAAACCATCCACCGACTTCCTCCTTCACCTCTGGATCTAGCGCCCGCAACAACGACGCATGCTCCGCTAGCCGCGGAGAGAGGATATACAGCCATCCCAGCAGACACGTTATCACAAGGGTCAAGTACACCACGACATAGCGACGGAAGCGCGGCGCAGTGACAATAGACAGGAAGAGTTGGACGAATCTGGAGGGTTCAGAGGGCTGGTCGGGGTTGGCGAGATGGGAGTATTTGGCGTTAGTTTGCCATTCGTTGCGCACGTAATCGATTAAGGGCCTTGTGTAGCGCTTAATGCGACCCGTGGGGTGGGGAGAGAAGCGGCCATCATCAGAGGTGTCGGAGGAGTATTCCAGGCTTTCGGTGTCGTGGTAGTTGGTCATATTAGGAGGAGGGTTAAGTATGTGTTGTTTTGTCTGATTCCGGAGGACGAGTGGGGGGGATGATTGTGGGTGATGTTGAAGAGAATGCTGAATCTGAATGAGGCTATGGACAATGGACAGAAAGCAACGGAGAGAAAAGGGAAAAAGAGAGAAAGAGAATGTAGCGACGATCAGAACCGATCGACAACACGGCCTTCGATGTGGAATGGCAAGGGAGGAGGACACAGTGCGGGCCCAGCCGCGTCGGTGAAAGAGTGATAATGAAATGGCTCCAGATGGCGGAATGGAGCGATGGACCCAAGAAGTGGAAGGGAGAGAGGTCCAGTCTTGTGACGCCTTACTCGAAACAGGTTTCCCTGATCTAACCTGGTTGGGGTTAGTGCTAGGGTGCCGTCCCTCTTGGCCTATGCGCCACTAGTCCCAACGAGGGTTAGGTGTTCTATTATGGGCAAGACGCGACTCGTCAAGGGTCCAGTTTGTGCATCTAATGCGTATTGCTCTTACTCAGTGTGCGAGGCTGAGCAAATGGCAATCTGGATAAACTGGATAAGATACGCTGGACTGGTACTGCTATACATACCAAGATTCTCCGGGGTTTCCATTTGTGCAAAAATATCAAGTACCACCCGTGCTATATGCTACACATGTCCGTATAATATAGGAAACATACATCACCTCGTTAAGCGTCTCCGCTTTGTTAGCGATATTGCTCGTGAAACTCCATCTCCTGTTGGCGCTTCTGCACCGTTTCAATCGTCTTGACATCGTATACCTCCTCCAGCTTCTTGCCACCCAGAAGCACTTCCTTTTCATGGCGCGTAGCTTCATCTTTGGTCATACACACTAAATCCTTCAACTCAAGCAGAACAAATGTCTGTCCCTGCTTCATCCACTCCGGATCAGGTCCGAATCCTCTGTCAGGGCGCTTCCAGGGAACGAGACTGATTCGACTGGGCAGGCCACTGACCACACTCTTGCCGCGGAAGATCTCATCGACCAAATATCCAACATCATCCTTGCTGATAGGAAGGCGAAGCCCGACAAGGCTAGGTCCATACTCCGCCCGGGCCAAGCGCTCGAGCGTTCCCTGCAAGGCTGCCAAGACTCCATCGTACAACTTGTCACGACCCTTTCCACCCACGCTGTAGTCCATCGGATAGCCGGAGATATCGCAGATGACGTGATTCGCCACGGTGTAGCCAAACACTGCAGGCATTGTTCCCAACACAGGGAGGATTCGCGCCCGGAAATCGGGCAACACACTAAGCTCACCAACCTCACCCTTACTAAATTCTGCTTCGTTCAATGGGAGAAGAGTAGCTTTTCCAGGGCCGGGCTTCTCAGTAGAGAAAACAACAGGAATGCCTGTATTCACTCCCAACAACTTCAGGCGCCGACGAGTGCTCCGCGACAACGGGTCATCCGTGCTGAGTGAGATATCACCGACCGTAACGCGCGTTGGATCTGACTTGCATCCTGCTCCCATTGCCGAAATCACGGGAATTGAGTGTGAATGACAGTAGTGAAGAAGCTCCACCTTGGATGTAATGTTGTCGATGCAGTCGAGCACATAGTCGGGCTTGCGTCCTTTATCATGATCGTCCCAGGTCCAGGGCGCAAGAAGATTGTCGGCGACGGATCCCCCGAATAGTTCGTTCCGGCAGTCGAATTTCACCCATGATGTGATCTGCTCCAGTCTCTTGCGAATGCAATGTACCTTCGGCGTTCCGACGTCGGCCAGCGTCGCAAGAGCGTGTCGGTTCAATGAGGAAAGCGTAACCTGATCAAAATCGATCAAGCGGATCTTGGAAACACCCGAGCGGGCAAGGGATGCAACGGCATGCGATCCGACTCCTCCGCATCCGACCACGATTATGTATGACGAGCGGAGTCTCGCGAGGCCCTCATCAGATAGAAAGACACGGTTTCTGGCGAGTTGTTCGAGGATGAGCTCTAGACAGAGATTGAGTTAGCATAATGGCAAGTATCTCAAAAAGTAGCCAGTACCATCATCATAGTCTCCTTCCTGCGCCCTCCGAGCAAGAAGCGCACTCCTTTCATCTTCCTTGCTCAGCTGCGCTGCAGCCGCGACACCGTATTCTGTGAGCTTCTTATGAATTAGCCAAATCTAACATATCACGACCAGAAGATCCGAATACCTTCTCCGCATGGTGTTGGTTGTTAACATCCGGTATGGACGCCTTGAGGCGCTGTACTGCTTCCTTCCGTCTAAATGCCTGGTAGCCAAAGATTGCACCTGCGACCGCAGCTCCCGAAATCACGGCTGTAGCTGCAAGTTGTGTCTGATGAGATCCACCCTGGCGTTGGATCCAGGACGCCATCCTGATGTGTTTTTATATTGTATGCGCCGTCTCGTCTATATGCGATCCGAAATTGATTGTGGATACTCCAATTGAAATGTCGCGGCGATCTATAACAGGTTGGACGGTTTCTCACGCCGAACAAGTTAGCATGCAAAAGGCGCTCAAAAGCCAATTCCTCCGAACGGGAAAACTCAACATGATAAGCTCAAAAAAGCAGGGAAAGACTGTGCTGGACGAACGGTTACGTATTTCCAAGTGGGACCTCCAACACGGGTCACGTGCGCTTCGTGTCGACTACAGAAGCACGCGCTATTCCCGCGAAACTGCACACCACATGTATTTGGATATAGATCGTTAAACTCGACTTTACATTATTCATGGCTGATTTTATCACTTCTCGGGATAGCACTTTCCTACTCTCAATGACAATAACCACGCACGAAGTGCTTTCTCATGACACCTGTTCAATAATTCATAGGCAGTAAACTTCATCTTTCGGGGGAGACCGACTGGAAGATGTCTGATTAAGTGCAGATGATTAAGACTGGACAGAGAAATAAGAGACTCAAAGCTGCTCTTCTAATCCGTATACTATATATTCCCCTGTTCTTGTGGCACCAGCAAACCAGCAATGCCGCTTTCCTAATATTATCATATGGGGCCGTATCCTTATATTCGGAGATAGCCTGCTTTGCTCAACTCGCTATCACATTCTTCTTTTACCTCCTAAAACACTGACCAAATATATTATTTTTTATTGATGTAGTCTTCAACCATGATGGCATCACAAAGGGTTTCACGATATCTAGTTGCCCGTTGCTACGGCACAGGCGGCGGTCATTAAGATACTTATGCTCATTCGTTTAATCGTAGTCTATCAGTGCTAATGTGCAGTCAAGAATATCAATGTTGTCTATATACAATTTGAAAATCAGTATCCACCCCCAAAACACCGTGCCAAACACGCTGAACTCAATCGGCAGGAGAAACTGGGATACCCTCTGGTGCCGCCTCCAGAGGGCCTTGGGGTTTCTGCCGAGGCGGCCAGTTTGGCGCTGGGTAGCTGAGCAATTTACATACGTCCTGTCGACCATCATTAGCAACAAGAGCACACCAAATAGGCAGGAGGAATGAACAAACCCTTCGTTTCCGCCGGAAATCATCGTAGAGCTTCTTCCAAATCTCACGATCCTTGCACCCACTCTCATGCATCGTACCCGGCTTGACCTTACACTTGGGTAGCATGTCGGCCAGCAATTCCTGCGGCCACATCACCCACGGCTTGGGCAGCGGCCAGTCAGAGAAATGGACCAGCTTCGCCTCGGCTAGTACCTTTTCCGGATCCCACTCTTCGTGCTCATTACCCAGGAACGCCCGGTGGTCGTCTTTGCGAAACTCACCAGAGACCAGTCCATACTGTCGGTGCGGCAGAACCAATGCCGAATCCGCATACCGCTCGTTCATCAGTTCCATATCGTACCTAACTCGCGAGCTGACGTTCGAGTCGACCTGTCCGTACGAAATGGCCTGAGCCTTATCCATCAACGCATACCACTCTTTGTAGGACGGCTGGAGGACGATCAAGAGAGACGAAAGCTGCTTGATATCAGGCAGTTCCCAGTAGGCGCGGGGCATAGCGACTTGAGAGGGTGGCAGGAAGAACAATTCGTCCATGTTCTGTAGGACGCTAACGTCGGAGTCGATGTGGATAACACGTTCGAATTCGGTCTCTCCAAATGCAAGCAGTTTGGAAATACTCTTGTCCCAGGATTCGCTTGGTCCTATTCTTCCTGCATTAGCTCCTGACGCCGTCGGCAACTCCACCGTTGTAATAAATGACCTACCCGACCCAGCCTTAACCATCTGAACATCAATCGGCACCAACATCACATTGTATTTCTCCCTGGCCATCGCCAGCAGCTGGCTGTCCCGGTCGCGATCGTCATCTACCAGCACATCCCAGTCCTCGGGGTAAAAGAGCACCCGCTGCGCTCGGCTGCCAAGCCGTTGCAGGGTATCGAAGACGATAAGTGCATTGCACAGGTATGGGCTCGACGTCGCATACTGGCTGTAGGCGTAGAGCGACCAATCGACTCGGTCGTAATCAATATGAGGAAGGGGCGGCGACGGAGGTTTCTCTCGTCGCTGAGATAGGATAAACAGCACGAAGACGAAGATGGCGAGCCAGGCCCGCGGGCTCTTGAGATAGCGGAGCTGACGCTTGATGATCGACCAGCAGGGCTCATCGGGAATGTCGAAGAAGTCGGCTTCGGAGGCGTCTGAGCCCCGGCGATAGGGTAAGACGGGGCCTTTCTTGCCTGCCATTTTGAGAAGAGAGGGATCAATTGAGGGGAGAGGACATCTTTAGACAATGGTTGACGGGTGTTCACTGTCGTCGATTACTACTCCGCCATCTTCAGGGAGGCAATCGCCGCCATGATCTGGAGTAATTGTGCTGGTTGTGCTGGCTTTGTCAGCTATCCTGCGGATAAAAATAACGCCCAATCAGACCCCAGTGGGAATTTAAGTTACTTAGTAAGTAGTTACTTACTGTAACTAACGTAATCACCGATCGGGCGGGCCACACAATCGAGCGGGCCACCCCTTCGAAAACACCACCTTCAATCTCCTACCTGAGGCCTTTCAACCACCACAGATGCCACCAAAAACGTCTATCTCATCTAAATCACGGGTGGAGCAGGAAGGCAGGCTTCTCCTTGCCATTGAAGCTATTCAGCAAGACTAATTCGCTAGTATTCGCGAGGCAGCGCGTGCTTATAATGTCCCTTGAACCACTCTTCAAGCTCGATTAGCTGGACGAAGCTTTGTCAAAGATATAGTCAATACATGTCAAAAATTATCAAAAAACGAAGAGGATTCGCTTGTCAAATGGATTCTATCTCTAGATAAGCGAGGCGCAAGTCCCCGGCCGCTTGAAGTCAGAACAATGGCTAATCTAATTCTCTCTAAATGAGGCTATTCACACTCCGAAGAAGTAGGCAATAATTGGGCTTACAACTTTGTTAAACGCCATGATTCCCTACGTACCCGTTTTGCTAGACGATACAACTATCAACGAGCTAAAATGGAGGATCCTGATATCATGAAAGACTGGTTCAATCGGGTCAATGAAGTTATTCAAGAGTACGGGATCTCATTAGATGATATATACAACTTCGATGAAACAGGATTTGCTATGGGAGTGATCTCTATATCTAAAGTAGTTACTGATTCCCAGAAAAGTGGCCGGCTGTCTCTTATACAACCAGGAAATCGGGAATGGGTCACTTTAATTGAGTGTATTCGATCTAACGGAGTGGTTCTACCTCCGACCTTGATCTTTAAAGGCAAAATACATTTGAAGGTATGGTACGAAGATCAATCTATTCCCTCTACCTGGAGAATTGAAGTCAGTGATAACAGTTGGACCACTGATATAATTAGACTTCGATGGCTTCAAAAATACTTTATTCCATTGGTTAGAGGCAAATCAGTTGGTAAATACAGTCTCCTAGTCCTTGATGGCCACGGAAGTCATTTAACACCTGAATTCGACCAATCCTGTACTGAAAATGATATTATACCTATCTGTTTACCTCCTCATTCGTCCCACCTGCTTCAGCCTCTTGATGTTGGTTGTTTTAGCGTGCTTAAACGCACGTACAGAGACATGATTCGAAAGCAGATGTAATACGGCTGTAATTATATCGACAAGCTTGACTTCTTAGAGACTTATCCTAAAGCTCATTAATACGCTTTAACAAAGTCAAATATCATCAGTGGTTTTAGAGCAACAGGTCTAGTTTTTTTAGATTCTGATCGAGTGCTTTCTCAACTACATATTCGCTTGAAAACACCACCTAGTCCGGACAGTCAGTCAAGTGGCTCAGTGCTTCAAACACCACATAATATAAAGCATCTTTTAAAGCATCAAAATACTGTGGAACGCCTACTTCAGAAACGTCAAGCAAGTCCAACTTCACCAACATACTCTATACTACGTCAGCTTCTCAAAGGATGCGAGCTAGCAATAACAAGCTCAATCATACTGGCCAAGGAGAATGAGGAATTACGTGCTAGCTATGAAAAGCAGCTACAAAAGAGGAAGCGCTCGAGGAAGCAGATGGTCTATACAGAAGGAACTACTGTTGCAGAGGCCCAGAATGCAATACAATAAGAAGAAGAGATGTAAAATAATAAAGATATTGAGGTTGAGCCTCAATTTCTATCTACGGAGACCCCCTCGCGCGCGCCTCCACGCTGCAGTAATTGCTTCAATATTGGCCACCGACGTACGCAGTGTTCTAAACCACCTAGTAATTAGTTAGATAGCTTTTTTATAGGCGTTTGTGTTGATTTAAAGGCTTCATTTTGATGATATCGGGCAATTGTAGCAGGAGGGTGGCCCGCTCGATTGTGTGGCCCGCCCGATCGGTGATTACGTTAGTTAACTCCGTAGCATTAGTCAGCACGTGCACATTGTTCGTGAAAGACACAGACGCAGTTTATAGGGATTAAAGAGAAACAAAGAACAAGCAATCTGCTATTTTGACGTAGTTGGGGTTTGAGATATTCTTGATACTTGATTTATCACTCGCTCGGCGCAGCACGACCCTTTTCACGCAATCCGGCTGGGAATTTACGACACCCGCCGAGAGATTACTCCGGAGAACCAAATCTCTCCACCCACTCGTCCGTCTGTCTGTTTCCCGTCGCCAGTATGGAGCTTTCCCGCATTATCCTCGCCATCGCCGTCTACCTTGGTAAGCCATACAGACAGTCTCCCGTCTGCCTGCTTACTGACCCCGTACAGTCCTCCGCTTCATCCGTACTCGCTTCTTCGGTAACAACACCGGATCCACCATGTCTCACGGAAAGGTTATTGAGGTTGATAAGTGAGTCTTCCTAGCTCTGCTCCGTAAACTGTAAACTGAGAACTGACCGGTCTAGCCCTGTTATCTTCAAGGCGCTTACCTCCAACGGTCCCGTGGTCGTCGACTTCTTCGCAACCTGGTGCGGTCCGTGCAAGGCCGTCGCGCCAGTGGTCGGCAAGCTCAGCGAAACCTACACCAATGTGCGCTTCATTCAGGTCGACGTTGATAAGGTCCGTTCGGTGGCGCAGGAACTGGAGGTGCGCGCTATGCCCACCTTCGTCCTGTACAAGGATGGCCAGCTGCAGGAGAAGCGCGTTGTGGGTGGAAACATGAAGGAGCTGGAGGCAGCCATCAAGGAAATTACTGCATAAGAGGGTAATAATAAAGGAAGATAGCCGAGCCCGCAGAAATGGAAAGAGAAGTAAATAACAAGCCCAAGTCCATGTGATGATGGTGGACTCGATGATGTATCCTTGTCTGTTCAGCACTAGCATGGTCACTATAGCGGGAGGACAGCTGCGGACTATCTAGCCGTACGCAAAGCCTCCAATCATCCCATATTTGCATCTATCATTTGTCTCTTTGTTATTGAGGCTACTAGGGGCCGGAGCCACCGGCTGGTAGCTGAAATGAAGGCGGAATTTCTTCGACGTGAGATTGATGCGGGACGTGAAGCGGGATATGCCTGCGGGGCACGACACTGTTCCGTCGGCGGGACGACAGTTTTGAGAGGCTACGGAGGGCTACGAGAGGCTACGAGGGACGACATGCAGCGGTATTGAATGCAGGAGGAACACATGTAGTACTCAGATTATTTAACTATAGCGGTGGGATTGACGGCCAAGGCAGCCACGCGACGCTGCTATGTGAATGGTTAATGATCTAGGCACCGCAACGGAGTAAGGAACAAAACAGACAAGCAATCAGGTGCGACCCTGTATCTAAATGTCTATTGTTCAGTGTTGTATATCTAGCTGCGGCGATAACTTCTTCATGTGTTTACGGCGATTGAAATTTAGGTGGGTTTGACGTCGTTTATGGTCATATTGTTGCTTCAGCCGGTGAAGCGTCTGCATAGCTAAACATCTTACATAGCGAGTTCCACCGGGTATAGGAATAAGAAACGAATTAAATTGTAAAAGTCTTTGCCCGCGGGTATCATCGGCACTCGAATCAATCAAGCCAGAAACCAAGAAAATCCTCGAACTGAACGTAATCAGTCAATCCACTCCTGCTCCGAATCAATCAGTCGTTCCCCAATTCGCCAAGAAAAGAAAGAATCGCAATGAGACTCCAATTGCAAATGAACAAAGACCAGACCATCAATAACCCACTGATGGGGTTAAATGAACCGGCCCGTCAAAATCATGAGACGTCGCCAACAATCATGCCCAGTTTCCCAATAACGATACTGAACGGGCAAAAGTAAAAATCACGACCCTCGCTGTCACAACAGAAAACTCAGCTCGTCTTCGCTATCATCGTCCGAGCACGGAATTATCCGCTCGACTGGGGGAGGTCGCGTACGAGTGGAGCGTCGAGGACCCTGCATCTCCGATGGACTGGAAATCAGTGTTGGGGTTGGTGGCTGTTGTTCTTGTTGTTGCCGTGCCATACTGGGAGTCCGGATCAGCGGCTTCACCGAGACGGGCTGGTTGATGATAACCACCTCAATCAGGGGAGTCACTTTGATAGGGTCCGCCCGGGAGTTGCTGGGCGTGATTGGGCCCGATTGTAGTCTCGTCTTCTTTAAGGCGCTGTTCTTGGCCTGGGGTAGATCGCGAAGGGCCGCCCGCGCCCGGGTGGCTATCGGTGCAGAATTGGGTTCGAGGGAACCAGCCGCAGCCATCCTCCTCGAACTTGACCGAAGTCTCTTGGGTGACGGTGGCTTCCAATCATTTGTCCCACGTTCGCGTTTCCAGCTCATCGATGGCGCAGATGATGTCACGCTGGATGCAGCCTCCTCCGAAGGTTCAGGGCTGGGCGACCTGCTACTGATCGAACAGGCTATCGCCGATGGTCGCCGCTCAGCTCTCGCAGCCGCAGGGCTCGAAGCGCCGTCATTACGGGGAGCCACGGGTTTGGCGACCGGCGTGCTGGCTACCCATTCCCCAATGCTTTCTTCCCATCGATACAGGCGGATCACATCGGTTTGTGGCACACGCGCCAATGCGGCAGAGTGATGAACATTTCTATCTTGCTGGGATGAAGCGGCTTGTTCTTGGATTTCGAGAGCCCACGCGTGGTCATCCACATCCAATGTAACCTCCGCCAACGCCATTGCTGTTTCCGCAGCCACCTTGGCGAGGAGCAGAGAAATGCCCTTCATCGTCGTCACCTGCGCAAGCCGCCATACGATCGCTCGAATTTTCCGAGGTGTCCTCGCAAGATCATCTTCGCGCTCATGGCCGCAGCATCGAAAGACTTGTTGGACAAAATCCGCTAGCTGCTTGATTGCATTCTCTTGATGTACCAACGATAGACAAAGCGATTCTAAGTTTTTTGGCGAACTGGCGTCGGACTGGCCAATGACCTCGGGCATGCAATTTTCACTGCACTGCAGCGTCCACTCACCCAACAAGACGTATCCCCGACGCAGGGAGTGGAAGCTTGGACCCTCCATCTCACGCCGCGATAGTACCAATCCGATCGCCCGTTGCACCCCGAAAGACAGTGCCTCAACAATATGCCTGACCTTCCTGCCTGTCATCATGTCATTGGCGCCAGAGGTTTGCGTCCGTGCCATATACATGCCACAGAGTGCGGTAATCAGACTCGCTGAAAGATTGCTGAGCGCATCCTGGATGGGAACAGGGCATGGAGCTTGGTCTTTAGGCACGCTTGTAGGCTTCGTTACCGACGCACGGGTGTCCTTTAGACGTACAGACCGAGGTACCTTTCTCCCCTTGCTCCGAGCTACCAGCGAATCCGTGGCGGGGTAGATACCAGCAGATGAGAGGATGATAGCCTCGATAGTCCGGGTCGCAGCAGCTGAATCTTCGTCGCCAATTGACAGTGACCGGATAGCCCCGTCCACGCACTTTTTCCATCTTGTGGTGACCATCCACTCTGGCGGAAAAGCCCCACGAGACAGGAGCTTTGTCATCTCATCAAAAATAAAAGATCTCCTTTCAGGGGCCTTGGAATAGTAATTGCGCAGTATGTAGATAGGATTATCGCAGTGGCCCGCAGGTTTTGAAGGGTCAAAAGCTGTAGGGTAGTCGTGTGTCTTGACGGTCGTAAGATATCGTGATATAAGTATTTCGAAAGCATCCAACTCCCTGTGCTCAAGACATTGCTCTAGCAAGCGACAGGCAGCCAATTTGGGTACCCATTCTCTCTGCATCATCTCCGAAATCAGGTGGATGCCTTGCGCACGCACAGCTTCACGAAGCGGCTGCCATCCACCGCCACCAGGAGCATATTGAGCTTCAAGTTCGGTAAAGTATGCGTCACACATATCAACATCCTCATCCGGCTCCGCCTCATCCTGCAGGCGCTGCTCCTCAGCAATGAACTCCGGAAGCCGTCGCGCAGTCATAGACAGCAACGATCGGGCACCGCGACCCTCCCGTTCGTGTTTGTGTATCGCCGGAGCAGGCCTAGTATTCTCCAAAAACTTAATAAGCATGCGATCCAAAAAGCGCGCAATATCCACCAAGCCCGGATCCCCCGATAGATCCAAAACCTCTTTCCATGAGCCCTGGTATGCTGGAAAACTGGGATTATTCGTCCGCGACTGCCTGCGCCGCTCGCTGGCCCCGACAGCACTCACTGGTGGTATGGGATTCCGAAAAAGCCGTTTGCGAATAGATAATGTCGCTTCCGCCGGTCCTGGCGCAGTTCCTGTGATCAACGGGGTCGCGATTTCGATAGCGCCAGGCAGCGTCCTCTGCACTTCCGGGCTCTTAATCAAGAGTCGACTGCGTCTCCGGGCGCCATTTCTCTGACCGCGATTCGAGTAATTATGCCTCGGCCGGCGATTTCCCCGGTTCCCTGGAATCCATGCTGGATCGTCGGGTTCCTCGTCTGAAAGATTGCAGCCTGGTTCTGGACCGGGTTTCTTGTTGTTTGGTTGGAGTCGCAAACGGTCGGAATCGTGGTGTTCGGGTTTGGCTTTCGATTTTGTGTCTGCTATGCTGTTGCGAATCTCATAGTGTTTCTGGAGTCGGTGGTGGATGGATGTCAACGGGCGCAACATGCGGTTCGCCCATTTCGCGGTCGGTCGGATATCCTCCATGTTGCGCCAATTGCGTCGCGGGTTAGCGCTGGTACTCGCAGGAAGCTCCACGCCCGTAATGAGGTGTAATCCAAAAGAGGCGCATCAGAACTGGGCTTGTCGTGGTTGTTGATGTCCCATAAATAGTGATCTATGTCATCGGATGTCGCGAGCGAAACACGGCGAGGTAACCAAAACTACTAGCTGACAGAGTGCGTGGAGGCACCTAGATACATCCGGAATCCGATATAACTCTGTAAAATACAGATATACAGCTAATCACCACCCCACGGATCCAGAATTCGGTTGCAAAATCTGAACTGAAGTAAGTGTGAGTTCGAGATGTTGGGAACTGAAGTCACCCAAAGAGAGTTGCGCAGACACGCGATTCTGCCGCCTGGACGGAGTATGGCCCAATGACATAGGACGGCTAGGGTGACCGCCTACCCACTGGAACTCGGCACAGTCCAGGAATGAAACAAACAAACAAACAAACATGCTACGTACAAAGTACTTACTATCTACCTGTAAGAGTAGGGCTTCACCTACGGGGCATACTTATCGCGGATCCAAATCAAGTAACCAACTGCGGCATGTCAAGTGAAACTACGGAGTAGCTTTGGATCATTCACTCCCTTTCACCCCATGCATTCCCCCGTTTCGTGTCTTTCCCTAGCCCCGTCGATCCTTATCCTGTTTGCTTCTTTAACCCCAATCTCCCCACCATGCTTCTCCGCACTCTTCATTCCCCCTCACTCTGAGTGTCGATACCAATTTAACCATGCTACTTCCTCGTCTCTGGCTGGCGTGCCTCACGCTGCTCGTGGCTGGGGCCGCTGCCGTCAAGGTCAAGATGAGAACGGGCGGAAACGCACGACGCTGATGACCCAGCGCATCCTGAACTTCCGCGAGTATCTGGTGGCCAACGGGGTTCAAGCGCAAGCGTTGGTTCCTAAGTACTGTGTGCAGAGTCCGCATACCTGCGACTTGTATCTAAACCAGAGTGCGATTCAGTAATCAGGCTGGGGACAACAGCTGGCAGCGTAGCATTTAACGTGACATACGGGATCGATGTGTAGGTGACCTGAATTGCTTGCGATAATGTCTAGTACTGATGCTATTTGTTTGACATCTACGTTCATTATCCCAATAGAACCTGAAATGTACGAATATTACAATGTTGCGTGAGTTCAGCCTCAGGCTCTCAAATTGGTCCAATTGGTCCAGCAAACTGAGCAGATATGTCACTTGTTCACATGTACTCACTCAAGCAGGAACTTAGCAGATTGCATGATACGGGAAATCTTTGCAATTTAATGAAAGATGAAGGCAAAAGTCATAGTAGAATAGGAACGAAATGGCCATGAGTAGGGGACTCAGACGGATCTAAGCCAATTTTTGGGAGGACTACATTATCATCTACTGAACAGTAACACTTGGCGAGAGGCTTTTCTGTTCGGTTACTGTAACGATCATTTACTTCTGCTTGTTCTTTACGTCCCTCTCCACGTCTAAGCCCACAATATATAGTGGCTTTGATATGCAAAACTGGTACTGTAAAAGGAGTAGTCCCTGCCTTCAAGTTCCAAGAAACTTGACTTTCTTATCCACAGTAGTCACCCTCTGAAAAAACATTGTATTCCTCAGAACTTCCGAAGGGCACCCTGATGAAGGGGGTGGTCACATGACCCAAGGTCACCTCATCGTCTCCCTGGCTCCGCAATTCTTTCCTCTGACATGAGGTTCGAGCCAACCAATCGCCTCCATAGCTGATAGTAACAAACGGCGTGTATGACAGTGTAACGGGCAGCGAAGGTGGGAAGATAGTTCAATACCGCTTCCTGAATTTATGCGGGAACCGGTGGACCCCCTAGAGTGATCGACATCGGAATAACACCCGTCTGCAACCATATTCTAACGACAGGAGAACCTAATTTCAACCTCAGGGCTAGTTTACCATCTTGTCGATGAGACAAATCTTATTTTGACGACCTAACATCTTCGAGGACAGCGGAACAATCGCATCTACTCGCAATCAGTCCAATGGCGCAGTCCGTTGACTTGACTCACGCGACACCCAACCACATCCCGTCAATTGCCAGACCTTTGGCACCTTACATCAAAAGCCGCCAAGGTGCCCTACTGATCCGGCAAGCCTTGACCATTTACCTTCGTTCGCATATCGAGTTCGCAGAAAACAATACCGAACACCCAGGATGCCACAGCCAATCCCATCTGTCGTTATCAGTGCCTCACGAAGCGGTGGTCGATGTCAAGCGGATTCCATCGGAGTTGACGGGGTTGCGAAAACAGTACCTGGAAGCGCTCAAATTGAACGTGGCTGCGAGGAGGGAATACCAGTCAGTTGTGGAGAAGGCGACTTCTGTGAACCAAGAAAGGGGCATGACACGGGCGGAAAAGTTACCCGTGGATTCGTCTTCGGAGTTACAGGAATACCTGCGGCTTCTCCGTGACCGTCGTCGGCATGCAAAGCTCCAGGTTTTTGAACACTACATTCAAGAGCTCAAACAACGTGATACGCCAAAACCAGCAGATCTAGAGGATAGTGGAACTCATTATCAGCAGCTCGTGCCACCACCAGAATTCGAAGTTATCCAACATGGCGCTACAACAGGGCTTACCGTCGAAGAGCTTATGCATAACCTGGAAAAAGCCGTCATCCGCGCTAAGGCTCAGCTGGAGAGAGAGAAAGGGTTATTAGAAGAACTTCAGGCGCAACAGATGCCCGTTGGGGCCCAAGATATCCCACGCGCAGTAAAGGGAATGGCGTTACAGCGAACTCGAAATGAGCTGGTGCGTTGGGTGGAGGAGAAACTGGTAAGTGCTGGGAACGATGAGAACCGTGTAGCCTCTCAGGACTTCCGTTCCGAGGACATGGATGAGTCTGTGCGTCTGCTCGGGGAGAAGAAAGCACAGATCGCACAACAATACACTACATATGCGGATGCTCGCAAGCGTCTGCTTGATGCCGCCTCCAGAGCTTGCCAACCAGTTACTCTCCCGGCCGGAAAGCCCCCATCACGGCCTACTAGCTTAGTGCAGGGAAAGAATGCATCTGAGGAAACACAAGCTCTGGATGCGTTGGGAGTCCTTACTTTTGCTAGCGATGTCCTCCAGCCGTTGGCCAGGAGCCAGCGGGCATTGGCACTGCAGAAATTCTACCTGTCGGGTATGCTTGCGAAAGAAAAAGACACAACCCTTCGCATCCTGAGCAGGCTGCGAGATGAAAGTCATCTTCTCCCAGAGTACCCAATTCTGGCACGCCAGCCGCGGTTTAAACATGCAACAGCAGCTTTGGCTTCGCACCAGGCCACGGGCACAGAATCTGCCAAGCCAGACCAACTTGTTGGTCTGGCCGAGGCATGGGCATCTGCTTCGGATGCAGCAGGGATGACTGAACAAGAATACGTAGGGTACCGACTGGAGGAAGGGATGGAGACAGCGCAGGATGCACAACAAGTGCTGGAAGATGTCTATAGTATACTTAACCAAAACCTGGAGGATACCTTGTGTGACAGGCAAGGCGGATCGGGCGAGGACAGTATCGGGGCGTCGGGGGCACGATTAACTCGGTCACGGGCCAAAATGCAGCAGAGCCAACAGTCAGCAAAAGGTCCATGGAGTGGGCTACATGGTCAAGTGGCCGTTGGCAGATGATCTGTGATGACGAGCAGCCACTGATATTACGTGATGTTGTTTCTTGGTCTTGTCTCGTACGCGTAGATTGCTTGTCTTGTGTTATCGCGCCCCGTTCCCCCACGTTCTTCACTTGCCTGTTAGAAATTTTCGAACATAGCGCCAATAGTACTTGTTTCTTCAACGGCTGTTTCAGTCGTGATGGAGTGATGATCGTTTGAATAAAGAAGGGTCTCACCAAGAAGAGCTGGCCCATCCCAGGATTTAAAAACTCTTCCAGGCAAAAGCGGTGTTACCAGAGAGGGGAGATGGCAGTTCAAGTCAGTATGACCTGATACGCAGATTGGGGTACTCGTTCAATCCATTGCACAGATCATATGGAGCCTTTCCAATAATTTGGGAAGTTCAGTATAGTAACCAATACTATCATTGCAGCATCACACCACTTGTATTCTGTATTATCTATACAATCAGATCAAAATCTAATCAATCGTCCCGCAAAAGAGAAACTGTACAAACGAAACTGGGTATATGAGATGAAAATTTCACAAATCCACACACACCATCCTATGTCCCACACTGTTGTTGAATACGACCATCGTAACCGGGTTAGACCAAATACAAGTGATAGAATAATCCCACTCCTTGAGTTGAAATGAGAAGGATAATAGCAAACAGCCACACAATTATTATATCCTCTTTTGAGCAGCACCGTTATGTCAGATTGACATCCTGGAATACAGAAACATCCCATATCCCTGTCATGTCGAATGGAAAGCCGTCCATCGTGCCGAAGGTCCCGGAGATGCTCATCATATCGTCGACAATATCATTATTTGTTTGTGTCTCCGGAAGGGCGATGGCGGCGGGATTTACTAGTCGATGAGGGTGGGTACTATCTGGAGGCTGGCCGAGGTCTGTGAAGGTGGGCGGATGTTCGGCGCTGGGGTTGGCGCCGGTGCTGTTGTTCAGGCGGTTGAGGAGACGCTCGCAGTGGTCGAGACACATGTCGGCGACATCCCAGTCTTCTTCTTCGCGGACACGGCGAAGGATAGATCGGAAGGTTTCGACGTTGGCTAGGCAGGAGCGGGCCACTTCGGGGTCCGTGGTTTCGAGAGCGCAGCGGACGAGGAGGGTGGCGGTTGTGGTGAGGTGGAAGGCGCTGTCTGTGAGGTTGTTAGAGTCCTATCTTTCTCTTCTGTGGATCATGGGAGACATCTTGGGGGTGCGGCATACATGGAAGCCAGAATTCTTGGAAGTTCTGTTTCCGGAGGGATGAGATGAATTGCACGATTTCTTCGGCGGATCGGCGACACTCTGTTTGGAAGTAGCGGCGCGCCTCCGGGTTGTCTGCTTCGGCGTTGTTGACCTCCTAGGCAAAGTTAGTATTGCCCCGAGTCTAATAGATAAGGCTCAATGGTTCTCACGTTGAGTTCGACACGGCTAACGAGCATCTTCACTGCAAGGAAGCCGAGCTGCAGACTGCTTGTACCAGAGATACGCTCCTCTGTGGTATTCGTGCTGATGGGGTTGCGGAGCCAATCGGGGAGAGAGTCCTCCCACGCGTCGAGATCTGTGCGAATTTGCCGCACCTTCTTCGTCGTTTCGCGGTGGGCTCGAGACTGCAAGCCGTAGACGAGCGGTAATAGCTCGCCTAAGATCTCAGTGAGCCGGCACAGAGCAATGTGGCAGTGGGCAGCTCGCACGCGCTCGGGTGTCCGAGAAGCCTGGGGGATCAGAACGTCAATCGTGGGAAGAGGAACATCGTATTGATTTTTGGCAATCTGCGGAGGCACGCCGTGACCAAAACTCCCCCTGCATTTACGTTAGTGAGACGCCAGATCCATATATGGGCGTAGGTCGGATAGGCTTACCAGCGATCATGGATCACGACGCCCCACCAAAGCCGCATACGGTGGTTCTTCTCGGGGCGGGATAGCTTCCAGTGACTTGGATCGCGGTTGAGTCCGAGACAATGTGCGAGGGAAATCATGCGCCCACAGCTGATGGCATTTCCCGTCATTGAAAAGATGGGCCGACCTGTAAGATCGATGAGGGCTGCACTGACTGTTGAAAGCCCAGGCGCCGAAAATTCCTCGTGGAGCGCAGCGACAGTCATATTGACTGCGTACCGGGCATCTGGCTTCGGGTGACAGGCCAGCTTGGGGGTGTGTTTCCAATAAACTAGCGACATCGAATAGACCTGGCATAAGAGCGACGCTGGCGGGTCTCCCGGGGACTCCGACAAGAACGCCTCCCAGAAAGTTTCCCCGTCAAAGATCGGAAATGCTGCATTGAACCGGTCGATGAACCTGAGAAGGAGAATTAGCATGGCGCCTCACACTACCTTCGGGGTCCATTCTATGAGAAAGCGTACAGTCTGACGAGGTCGCGCTTGAATGGGCCGAGGATCTGCTCGAGGATCTCCTTCTGATTCTCCCCGGGAGGAACTCCGACCCGCATACCCTGCCTCCGCCGAGACACTGTAGTGTAAAGAATGGGCTTTCGAGGGTCGCTGGAGTAGACGTTGTATGGCTGACTTTTTGGTTCGACCGATTTGCTAGTCCGTTCGGGAGGCATGTATCTCTCGATAACCTGGGCATCATCGGCCACGACAGGACCAACAATTAGGACCGACTCATTGTGGGGGTCATCGACTCCTTGGCTCCTGGATTCACTCCTCCGACGGTCTAAGGCCGAGTCCGAATGTGCGACGCTGGAAGCGCGGCGGCGGCTGGGGTGCGCCGAAGAATCAATTGCGTCCGGGGTATGCTTGCGTTTCTGACCTAGCGACGAGACCCGAGTGTGATCGGGGACCCAAGGTTTCGATTCATGGCCATTGGTGAGTGGAGGATCATTATTGGCCTCTTCTTGGTAGTGACAATCCGCTCCTTGAACGCGGCACAACAGGCATGATTGACCCGGGATGTCAACGGTGCATCGCGATTTGCGCTTCCTGCACAAGTCGCAGGCCCTAACCTTGTGTGACCGGTATGGTCTGGCGCCAGCATTAAAACCCGGAGAAGCCAGCTTCGGCGTGGCAGTGGTGGAAGCAGTGGCCGGCGGCATGATGCGCCCCAATTATTATTTTCTTTTTCTATGGTTGGCGCAAACCGGAGATCATAAGCGGTAGCGATGGTAATTTAAATCTCTTTTTTATCGGGCAAGTGTGACAGGTCAGAAGCCCGGACTAACACCGAGAGGTGGGTAAGTAGTAGGATTTACGATCGGGAGGAGCTGCAAGATGATCGGTGAGTTGCAAGAGTGATTGTGCCTAGTCAAGTCATTCATTCGTCGGACCCGGCTAGATCGCAAGGCCGAGGGACAGCATTGAGATTCTTGGGGCTGGGAGGGGGAGACGGGGGAAAAGAGAGGGGAGGAGGGGGGAGGAGGATGGATGCTAATCGCGAGAAGGCGCTGATAAGTGCATAGTCATTGAAGAAACCACCCCACACGGTTGATTGAAGGATGAAAGAAGCAAGCAGCTCGGTCTGGCTGGTGGCCGAAGATCTCCTTGCGTTTCTGGAAGCGCGCGCGATCGAAAAGGGCCAGGAGAGATTGCCGAAATTCTTGCTTGTCTTATCGGAATCTGCTAAAAATCCCTGTGGGGGGAAGGAACGTCTCAGTCACGGCTGAGTCAGCCAGGGTGACCAACCACGTGCTGCCGATTGATGTACTGGCGTTCCATGCAGGCACTAGTCCGCTTTGGGAGGAGATCCTCGGCTGGATCCTCATCTTTCCTCCACCATCAGACAGATAGCCTCCATAGCTGGTAGACCTTGCTTAGCGAGCTCCATCAGCCCAGTGAATTGATTTATTACTATTGCCTTTACTTTATTTTATTGTCGGCTCTTTGTGGCCCTTCAACTGAATACTTCAACGGCCACAGGGCCCAACACTACGGAGGAATGGAGTAGTAGGTCCTTGATAACTTAGTAATGGACATCAGGAAAATGGGTATATACATATGTCAAGATTATGTTCAAGCAATCGAATTGATCAATCCACAACACCGGTGTCATCAGCCCAGCTCGGCTGGATACTGCGGCACACGGCCTCGTAATCCCGAAACTTTTGAGAGTCCTCCGTCAGTCCTGGCGTGGTCCAGAACATGGTCCAGTTCATATCGGATAGTTTCCATGTCCCCTGCGAGCGCTCAAAGTACCACTTGTTCACGGGATTATCCTTGCGGCTGCGCCAGCACACGCCGTTCGGGAAACAAGAGCGGACCATTGCATTGAAGACGATGTCCGCCACACCACCAGCACCTTGACTACGTTTCAAAACGGCAAACTTGTCCAGATAGGGAACCATGCGAGCTTGGCTCGCCTCACTCCCATCATCTTCCACGCCGGGAGGGAGCTCCCAGGTCAAGATGGCGCCTCCTTCATACTCCCCTGCAATGATGAGTCCGGCCAGGCGACCGTTGACTCGATTGAGGTAGTCTTGTATGTCGAGTTTGCGATTGAAGGAATCCTCGATCAGATGCACCAGTCGCGGCAGGTCGATCGAGGGATCATCGAGTCCCAGACGCGGCCGATCTTTGGCCGTCCAAGGTGAAAGCCAAGGATTGGGGATGATGGTCAGCGGCATGCCTCGCTTGACAAACGTGGTATGCGAGGGCTGTGTAGCGATCGAGTCCCGTCTGCCATTTAGGGCTGCGCGTCGGCTGAGGGGCAAAGAAGACGAGAGCAGAGGCTTGTCGGTCAGAAGGTTATGGATAAGCGGGTTTCTCTGTCTTCGGGTTCCAACAGCTGATACATCTGGACTAGCGCCTCCAGGGCTCTGTGCTGAATTTGCAACTTCGAGTGGGGAAGTAATGATACTAGACGACGCCGAGGGTAGCATCGCCAGTGCGGCTTGGCTTAGTCGCAGGTTGTTTATATGACCCTCCACCATGCTTGTATCCAAGGTTAAGTCCGATGAGTAAGCTTTCTGACTAGGAGGTACTGGGACGACTTCCGTATCGGCGAATTTGGACAGAGGGTTGCTATCAGCGATAGACGGTAAACCTTCTTCCGGAAGATTATTCTTTGCAGATGCTGCTGACTGCCACACCCGCAGCAACTCGTTCTCAATGTCATCAAATTCTTGTTCCATATTGATGAAAACATGGGACGTCTGAGGTCCACTGAAAGCAGGAATCCCGCCCAAGGGGTCCAGGAGGATGACTCGATCCAGAGAAACTTCCTCCTGCAGGCCCGCGATCCGTTGGGCCGTCCGTATGGGATCTTCATCAGGGTCGGGATTTGTTGCCAGGCCGGCCAGCTCTTTGGTGAGGGCCAAGATGGCATCGCTGGCCGAGACAGTCACTGCTCGAGGAACGTCTTCAGTATAAGCAATGGGGGCCAAGACCACGATTTGACCATCGCGCAACGGCCCTAGCAGTAACTTTCGAGATAGGACTTTAGGCGCCTCAGGGTTCAGCGCAGAAACGGACAGGACAGAGTCGATATGGGCGGATTTCGAGTCCGGCTGGGCATCCACAGCCGTTGAGATGCGATCTGCCTGCTCGGCCGCGATCCTCCGCAGTTGATTAGGATCGCCTGCTGTACCTGGGTCGACTACCACACAACAAGCCATTCCCAGACGATTCAGCTGCGATAGGGTTTTGGCCACGCCGTTGACCGTCGAGTCATCGAGAAGCTGCGGAGTGGTTATTTTGACCAGGGCCAAGTGCAGGCGCTCAGACACATCTTGAAGGGGAGGTGTTGGGGTTGAGTCATGTCTGAAGACGGGGCTGTCATAGACCGATCGGGAGGCGCCATAGAACGAGGTTGAGCTGGCACCCGACGACACTGGTGCTGCTGCTTCCGCTACTCCGGGTTGCTTGGCGGCCGGCTTCAGGGGAGGAGTTCCTTGGTGTTGAGCTTTGAGACGGGCCAAAAAAGACTTGGCCTCACGCTTGGTCGAGGCGGAATTCAACAGGCTGAGGAAGAATTCCCGGTCCAGGAGCTTCTCCTTGGCGCGGCGACCTAAGCGATCCCAACTCTTGCTGCTGGAGGAGAACTCGGCACTCTGCTGCACTTGCCGACCGGAAGCCGAGGAAAGACATCGACGCGGGGCACTGCCACTACTACTAGTACTACTGCTGCTGACGGCGGCAGCGGCAGCAACACCGCTGCGTTGCAAGTGTGTTGATGTGGTCGATCGCAGCCCGACCAAGGTCCTGGAGCTCATAGTTTCGGACCTGGAGGTGACTCTTGAGGATGCGTCGGTCTGTAGATGGAGAGGTGGCCATCGATCGACTGGGCTGAAAAGTCGCTAGGCAGCCACGTGACTGACACTAGGACCTCCGATGGAGCCCGACATGTCATGGACATCAGTCACGTGAAAGGGGGGGGGGGGGGGGTGTGTCTAATACTCTAGAGTAAGGATTCATGATCTATTCTTGTTGGACTTTGGCAGTGATGGATTATCTATTTGATGTCTATCAGCGCGGCTTGCTAGTAGTAAGATCATTATGCGCTCTTCATGATTCATAGAAGTCGTGTCACCGGCCTATGGAGTGGCCATCCCCAAAGAAAACATAACACACGAAAGTAGTTGACAGATCCATGCTTACCCACCAATAAGTATCATCGGCCTGTTTTTCATATCTTTCAGCTCCCCCATGCCAGCATGCTTTGCCTTCTTCCTTTTAACCGCTACTCCAATGATATCCAACAACTCCTCCTCTCTCCGGACAAGAGCATCAGATTCCAGCTCCTTCATCCTTGTTTCACTAATTGGTTCCCCGTTGTTTTCCTTCCGGAGGATATCTCGCAAGGATACTTCGGCGTTGCCAAACAAGCATACCTTCAGATTTCCATCACATGTAATGCGTAACCGGTTGCAGGTGCCACAGAAGTTATGGGTCATGCTGGTGATAAACCCGATCTGGCCTTTAAAGCCAGGAACCTGATAAGTTTTGCTCGTGTTATTTTTGTGATCCGGCACCTTCTGGAGATCTGGGTACTTCTCCTGGATGGTTGCCAGCATTTCTTGGTAAGAGACCATCTTGCCCTGGCTCCATTTATTGCCATCAAAGGGCATGTACTCAATGAAGCGTATTTCAATAGGGTTGTTTCGCCCTAATTCGATAAAAGGGATGATTTCCCGCTCATTGATTCCCCGCATTACCACGCAGTTGATCTTTAACTTGATCCCAGCCCCGGCATGGTTTAATTCCACCACCCGGTCTATACTCTTCATCACCGCATCGAAGCCCTTCCTCCGTGTCATAATCTGGAACTGAAAGGGATCCAATGTATCAAGGCTAAGGTTGATCCCAGTCAAGCCGGCATCAACCATGGCGTCGAGCTTGCGGTGTAGCGAGATGCCATTCGTCGTCAGACAAAGCTCACGAAGGCCATTGCGTCGCAGTTCCCCGATCGACTGCATCAGGGGAATGATATCCTTCCGAACAGTAGGCTCACCGCCTGTCAAACGGATCTTGGTCACACCCTGCGAGACGAACAGCGACGAGAGGTATATAATTTCGGGAGAGGTAAGGAGACGAGCCGGTGGAGATAATGGGACACCTTCCTCGGGCATGCAGTAGAGACAGCGAAGATTGCATCGCTCGGTCACACTGATGCGGAGGTAGTCGTGCTGGCGGTTGAAGGTATCTGTAAGAAATTCCGAGAAAGGCTTCGCGGATTTCAGGGCAGCCCATCGTGGCGGCACGGATTTGGTAGAGGGGGCTGGTGAGGATAGCCTATCTTCGGATCGGGTGGCTGTCGCTATTGCGTTGGTACTGTGATTCCGAGGGTTCCAGACGGCGAATCGGGCGACGTGAGAAGAGGGCATAAGTCGGCTTGAAGTAATCATCTTTGCCGAGCTGGCACAAGACAATAGCTTTGGCATCGTGGAAGTGGTCAGGGTAGATTACCCGGTCTGAACTAAGTATTAGATCGCTGGGTTTGGAGGAGAGTAATAACGTCCTCCGCTTCTTGAAGAAGCTGGTTCAAGATGCCGTGTAGTACGGCGGGCATTAGCGGCCATGGAGTAAAGGCTTTCAAAGTCCCTTACCTGCCAGTATAATGGATCAAGACTTTCGTGAGGGGGCGGGTCACTCATCGGAATCACGTGGGGTTGCTTATCTGTCTGGTTTGCCTCCCGCGGGTCCCTTGTTTAGCTTATCTGCGGAGTAGTATTATTAATTCCTTAATTAATGCCCGGAAGATGAAGACTTTGGGGTTCACCATCGCTGATCTTCCGTCCAGCCTTCCAAGGCCACAAACAACGGGAAGCATGAGGCATCAGAACTAAACTGCAATCTACGCGAATTCCTCATCATTCAGTGCCCAGCGAAGCTCACAGTAAGCACATGTATTTACAGAGTATGGCGGGGCTAAATTGAAAATCTCCCCCACCTCCTGCGAATACAAGAGATACAAGATAGCTTGTTCGGGGATCCAATTAAGATGTCCGCCCCTACTTAGGTACCTTTACTGTAGAACAAGCTGAAGAAAGGCAGATAGGGTTATAAAAAAGCAAGTGGAGAAACAACATGTTATCACGTGCATACTGCCGCTCACATGTTCGATACGCAGGGCGGTGAAAGCCAGAAAATCTCCCGTCATCTCCGCATTTCCCCAAATCCCTCCGATCACCTCAAATCAGCTGGTCTCTATATCAATCGGCCATCGCGTGTCGATTCCCATGCTGATTCTATGTCTATGATACTCGGGCGCGTCCCGCGCTCTCTGTCAGTACGGCTGGCTAAGGTCGGATATCGTCAACCCAGAGCAAAAGCGACATCTCTGATCCGACTGATCTCCCAAAACGCAGTCGCATCAGCTAGAAGCTCTGGGCTTAACGATCTTCCATTGGCATATACCTGGCTAACAAGAACGCCAGGTCAAATCGTGAGAACTGCTCTCCTTCTGATAACAGTTGCCTTGACTAAGTATTTCAAGAGACACCAGATGACGTTCTTTCGAACGTATCCCCTATCCCAGAGTCCCTCTCCTCGTTAGACTATGTACCCGTTCTCCTAATCACTTCTGCATTCGCCCACTGGATCGACGTATCGTCAAACCCGTTTCTTGAACAATTTATCAACTCTTTATACCCCTCTACACCCAGCCACGAATCTTTAAGACCTGTCCATGCCATTGTTGCCGTGGTCGATAAGTTACCCGACCTCCGCGTCAGGCTCGAAGAGATTGCCGACAGCAAAACCCCATCTGACTCTGATGGCGTGTCGTTGTTGCTGGTGAAGGCAGAAGACATACAGGGAATCATTGCTGTGCCTCGTCGTGTTCGGAGTATGGAAGCTGCAGAGTCCAGTCTGGTCTTCAAACTCCAAAATGACGCATTTCCCAAGGCTTCGCAGAGGTCGACCCATGAACTTGGACTACGTCTTGCCAATACAATATTCATTAACGGCAATGACACCACTCTTTTCGGCACGCGCTGGACCTATACGCCTTCCCAGCAATATACTTTGGAGCAATCCGTAAATTTCTCCAACTGTACGGTGACCTCGGCGGTCGCTTCCGTACAAAACTCATTTAAGCTCCCGTTGTACCCTGTTGGCCAACGAAGGAGAGTTATATCAAGCATGGGAAATATCCTTCGTCAATTGGCAAAGCATACGGATAGTCAATCAACGGAACCAATGCCAGCTTCATCTGAACTGGAAAAGGAACTACCCCGCTACATTGAGGAACACGGCATTGTTGACCGGAGGGTTTCTGTTTGGGCCCTGATTGAGAACTCCGAAAATGGCTTCCATTTGGAAAACAACGCTAATATACAGGAGAGCCTCGTCAAAGCAATCCGCGCAGGAGGCAAACTCCATCGGGTTATGAGTGGCGGCGGTGGATGGGGAAAGAAACAGGGTCTTCTATCTTTAGACCCTGAAACGACCTTTGTTGAAGCAGACAATGAACAGGGGCTCCTGGGTCTGGAAGATCTCTTCGCAGACCAGGAGAGACAACCTCTCTCAGATATATCACCTCCGCCGCCTGCGTTCTTTGAGATGCCACAACTTGATGAAAGTATGTCAAATCTTTCTCAAGCTGCAGGACCGGGTGACTATGTCCAGTTTTTTGTCTCCGTAGAATCAGACCATACTCCGGATTCTCTCAACGATGGAAGCATGCGGTTGACTTTTGGCATTGTTGCTGATTCCGAGGCCATTCCCAGCTCTTCCGATCGCATGGAGAAGGATCTGGGTGTCGTATCTCAGTTCTTTGGTGCGCTATCGGAGAAAGCAATTACTTATTCGCAACCTGTGATTGGTACAGGGGCCTCGGATTCCCTAAAATCAAGTGCTAAGTTTGATATTCCCGGATGCCGCGTGGCGTTAGTGGTGGAATGATCGACTCCTGTGTGCAATATCACATTTACAAGAGGCACAATGCCCAGTCTCTCTACCTCATGGCCTCTTTCATTTTTACAGTCTCATTTCCCTGACCTGACTGTGTCTACGGCGTTGTACTTCTACATCTCTTAATAAGATCGCGAACATGATCATCTCCGCCCATACATAAGATCTCAATACTGAACTATCATACAGTCATGTTCTTGCACCAAGGGGATTCAACAACACATGCGCCTAATAGACCAAGACGTACACCATTGTTCTACTAAGTTGCTTTCACAGCCCACCCAGTCAATGACCCCACCATCGCTGTACGCTGGGCCGCGGTACCCTATGCCAGCACTGTCTGGGAAAAATTGTTATTAAAGCCGCTGGCGGCATTGCAGTAGCTGGTTATGACTGATCTCTACCAGACTGCCTTGTAGACAGAGACTCATTTGGGTCCTATTGTATAAATATTGTAAAATGAAGATGGTACTGAGGGTCACTATGATCATCTGGTAATATGAATGTCACCATGGCATTGAAGAAGCTATGGGCATGTCAAGGGGCGTTGTTGTTCTCGTTGCTTGTATCGGCTTATGTGTAGGTCCAAACTCAGTATCTTTCCCTAGTTCTTGTCTTTCTTTTCGACCATCCATCTCATGAGATCAGCGTAGCTTCGCATGGATATAAGAGAGCCGGAGTCAGGAGACATGAACATGAGTTGAGATGAATCATCACAGTGAGTAGAGTTCTGAAAGCGCTATACCTACAGGATCTAGTGGCCCCCTGGGTCGATTATTATCGCTTTCGACATGCATTTCGAGGAATCGGTCAGCCCCTGAAGCCATTTGTGTCGGCTCCAGGTCATATACATCACGTGATTTGATCCAAGACAGTATCCCGCGTTCCGACGTGTCAGATGACCTCATCAGCGCCTCCCGACCACAGTTGATCCGCGTCGTCTATAGGGCGTGAGATTGCTCGTCTGAATCGTCTGAATGATCGCCTAATACGTTTCATCTCATATAACTGTCTATGACGTGTAAACAGCCGGCACTTGGGCACGGCTTTCAAAGCCCATAATTCTGGGACTGCTAGAGCAGCATGGGTGTCCATGGGCTCTGGACGGTCGTACATCCTTGTGCACGGCCCATCAAATTAGAAACTCTCAACAAGAAGCGCCTGGCTGTTGATGCATCGATATGGATATATCAATTCCTGAAGGCGGTTCGCGACAAAGAAGGCAATGCCCTCCGGAACTCTCATATCGTGGGCTTCTTTCGGCGCATATGCAAGCTCCTCTACTTTGGTATTCAGCCGGTCTTCGTGTTTGACGGTGGCGCTCCAGTACTCAAGCGCCAGACTATAGCAAACCGGAAGAAACGGCGTGAGGGTCGGCGAGAAGATGCCGTGCGGACCGCTGGAAAGCTGCTGGCTGTGCAGCTGCAAAGGTCTGCTGAGGAAGAGGCGGCTACCCGCCGGAGGGGGAGAACGGAAAATGAAGAGGAGGTGCCAGACAACCCAGTTTATGTTGGTGATGCTTTCATAACCGAACAGGAAAAGCAGCAGACGCGCTCGTTCAAGAAGAAGGACGCCTATCATCTGCCGGAGTTACAAACCAGTCTTGAAGAGATGGGGGCCCCCAATGACCCTCGTATCATGTCCCAGGACGAATTGGAGGAATATGCAAGGCAATTTCATCAAGGAGAAGATATCAATCTGTATGATTTCTCGAAAATTGACTTTGATAGCCCATTCTTCGTCAGTCTCCCGGCGACGGACCGGTACAACATTCTCAATGCGGCCAGGCTCCGAAGCCGTCTCCGGATGGGGTACTCAAAGGAGCAACTAGACAGCATGTTTCCTGATAGAATGGCATTCTCGAAGTTTCAAATCGAGCGTGTAAAGGAGCGCAATGACTTAACGCAGCGCCTGATGAATATTAACGGCATGAACGGTGAAGATGCTCTGTACAAATCAGGACAACGTATTGCCGGAGAACGCGGGAAGGAGTATGTCTTAGTGAAGGACGATACCATCGAAGGTGGCTGGGTTTTGGGTGTTGTGGGAAATAAGGAAGGTCAAGAAGATAAACCTATCGATGTTGACCAATATGGTCAGCAGATGATATTCCCGGATAAAGAGGATAATTCGGATGACGATGACGGAGGATTTGAAGATGTACCTATTGAAGGATTGAACCGACTACCTAAGCTGCCTTTTCTCCAGAAGGGGGGTTTCGATGAGCCAAACAGGAATCAGATGCGTGATAGCTTGAATACGAGAGGCCCCGAGCTGCAGGCAGCCAACGAAGACTCCCTATTCGTGGAAGGTGGTCAGGATGAATTCCTATCGAAGCGTAACCACCATACTGCAGATACTTTGTTCGATATTAGTGGAGATGATGATGACGAAACGCTTCAACGAGCGATCGCGATGTCTCTCGAACCTGGTGGGGATATCAATAATGATGATCTACCTGAAATTCAGCTTAACCAGAACCATATGTCTCTTCCAACTATCGATGAGGCCCCGGCAAACGTTACGGATCATAGCGATGACGAAGGAATGGACTTTGTCGCCGCCTTAGCACAGTCTAAGAGAATAAAGAAAGCACCGTCCAAAGTAGCAGATAATCCCTTCGATGGTCCGCTACCCTTTGAGTCACTTAAACCGCTCAAAACTGGAAAGTTACTCAATCGTGCTCAAATACCCGAACAAGACGCTGGCGCCAAAACATCCGACAAAGAACCAAGTAAGACGAAGGATAACCAGCCACTGCCGCCGTGGTTCTCAGGGCCATCGCAAACTGTCAAAAATGTTGAATTTGTCAGTGATGAGGTTGATCTTCGTCCAGTGGCGAAGCCGCCTACTGAGCAGAACATACCAGATCATGTGTTCATCGTTGGCGATGAAGACGCGACGGAGGATCAGAATTTAGAGTCTTCAAAAGGCTCAAAGCCATTCATTGACTTGGAGGACCCAACTCCTCAACTGAACGTTGTTAGTCAAGAGGCTCAAATCAAGCGCGAAAATAGGCCAGAAATAACTCCTGTCGAAGCACAAGTCACTGAGACAAGGGGCGCCGAAGCTTTGGAGGCACATATGGGAGATAGGGTCCCAGTGGATGCGTCCAATCATTCTATGACGAAACACACCTCCTTTGATGACAAAACAGATTTGAGGCACATCGAAAAGTCGCCTTCGCCTGAGTTCGAGGATGTTGTCTTGCAGCCCGACAATGTACCCGCGGAACCCATTGCACTAGATCAATCAGATCAAGTGGAGGAATATTATGATGAGGAAATTTTCTCAGATCCTGAAGACGAGCAATTACTCGAACAGCTTGCGGCTGAAGGGGAAGAGCATGTACGCTTTGCAGCGACACTAAACTCTTCTTCTCACACAGAACTTCCATTTGACTACGAGCAAGAACTGAAACAATTGCGATCTCAGCAAAAGAAGGACCGCAGAGATGCAGACGAAGTGTCACAAGTCATGATTACTGAATGCCAGCAGTTGCTGAGGCTATTCGGTCTTCCATACATCACGGCCCCTATGGAAGCTGAAGCCCAGTGTGCAGAACTGGTGTCACTCGGCCTTGTTGATGGTATCATCACCGATGATAGTGATGTGTTTTTATTCGGAGGAACACGCGTTTACAAAAACATGTTCAACCAAAGCAAGTTTGTTGAATGCTACCTCACAACCGACCTGGAGAAAGAGTACTCTTTGTTTCGTACCAAACTCATCAGGCTTGCCCATCTATTAGGAAGCGACTACACAGAGGGCATCCCCGGCATCGGGCCTGTAACTGCTCTAGAGATTCTCACTGAATTCGGGACCCTGGAAGACTTCCGTGATTGGTGGACTCAGGTGCAAACAGGACTCAACATGGGCAACGATAGCCATGCAACATTCTACAAGAAGTTCAAAAAGCATGCTACTAAAATCTTCCTACCACCATCTTTCCCCGATCCCCGAGTCGATGCCGCGTACCTGGAACCAGAGGTGGACTCGGACCCGTCTCCCTTCCAGTGGGGAGTACCCGACTTACATGGCCTGCGGGACTTCCTTATGTCAACAATCGGCTGGAGTCAAGAACGCACTGATGAGGTCCTGGTGCCCGTAATTCGCGACATGAACCGCAGAGAGCAGGAGGGCACACAATCGAATATTACTAGTTTCTTCAGCGGTCCACAAGGAGCGGGTGCCTTTGCACCACGTGTTCGCAGTGGTGGCCAGACAAGGATGGAGAAAGCATTTAGTCGACTCCGGCAGCAAGCTGCATCTGTGGAACAGCCGGATTCAACTGGCGTAGATGGTTACTTGGTTGATCCAGCCGCAGATAATTTTTTGGAGAGTCCAGTGACGTCAACAGGAAAGGAGGTGCGCACCAAACGAGGGCGTCATGGTGGACGAACTGCAAAGGATGGGCATGAAGACATCGCGGACAGGACCGCTACCAACAAAAAACGTCGGACCCGCGCCAAGTAAATAGTTGATCACAGTGGTGTCAGGAATATTATGCTTGACAAGTGGCTACATGCTGTTACTACTGAAGAATAAATCGATGATGATTCCCGCGTCCCAGGGTATCTTATCTAAGCCTTAAGGATCTTTATGTAGTATAGCAGGTGTGATCATGTATTCTGTAGATGTTTCGAGCTGTTCTGACATTCAAATACCAAAATCACTAAGTGCATGGCTCTGAATCACTAGTACTAACACCTCAGCCACCTCTACCTCCACATCTACTCCGAACATCCACCTGCAATGCTCCTTGGATGGTGGGGCAACTTGGCCTGACAGGTATAATTTATTCGATGTGGTTGACCGGAACTGATCCAATTGCCGGTTAGGTCAAGAGAGAGACTTTGCCTCATAGAGAGAAAGATGCCCACTGCAGTAACCGAAGTACGGCAATATTGTAGACAGGTGGGGATAGTCCCCGCTAGTGGAAGTGGGCCGGCCGGCCCTCCCCTTGGGTATCTAGATGTTGAATGTCATCAGCCCAGAAGATAACTGAGTCTTGTTATGCTCAATCCCCGATGTTTTACTAGTCATAGAATTTTTTTTTTTTTTTTTTTTTTTTTTTTTTTTTTTTTTTTTTTTCTCTAGAAGGCTAAAGTAAAGAGCAAAAGAAAAGAGAGAGAATGCAGAGAAGGTACCTTCACCAGGAGCAAAATGAGACTATAGGTGAAAATTTACCATATCCGGCTTGTACATAGGACTATTCACGTAAACGATTGCTCACGAACCCAACAGCATACGTTCTCTGCCATAGTGTAACAAGAACTGCTCTATATTATATAAACGTGGCTATCTTTCAATCGATATAACCCATATCCCAGCTATCGTAAGATGGGTCAGATCTGATAGTCTTATCTCCCCAAGGTATCCTTTCATAACCCAGTATAAGGTTTATAGGTACTCGGCTGTAACTCATCACTCGGCTACAGTAGGGTCGGCAGATGGCAGCTTCCCCATGAAGCTATCCCCATGACACGATAAGCCCTGCCGGCCAGCTGATCCTCCGGCACAACCTGCCGAATCGCGTCTAGTGGCTTGGCGATCGTCGATGGTGGGCGATCTTGGAGATATGATTGGTGGGGAAGGGGGAGAACAGAGCCGGGCAGCGCCGCATCGAACTACCAAAGCAAGTTAGCGTGAGCTGTCACGGGGTCGGTGTAGGACTTGCCTATTTGGGAACGAAGGGAGGGCGGCAGCATGAAGGAGAGGAAATCCAGATAAATATACCCTCTCACAGTCCGTCGTCTTTCACCTTCGTCTTCACCATCAATCAGACTTAATTGCAATTTCATCAAAGACCCCATCTGGTCGGTGTCCTCGCGACTCACCCGCGCATCCCCTTGTCGACCTGTCCGTCTATCTCGGCTCCCATCAATAGATGGCGCTCTCTCTTTATCCCCTCCGTCGTCATTCTCACGCATATACTATTGCCCTTTCGCAACCTATTCGCAGAGCCAGTAGGAATTGAATGCACTTATCAGAATACGTTTCCTGAATTATACATCATAAACTCAATATCTTATCCAATCCAAGCCCAATCCAAATCACGAGAAAAAGCAAACAAACAAACCCAATATGGCCATCGAGATCCTTCCCCTCACAAAGGAGGACATCCCCTCGGCCGTAGCATGCATCCAGAAAGCATTCGCCGACGACCCGTATTTTCATTGGGTATTCAACAATAAATTCGGGGTAAGTAGCCCTCCGTTCGAGTGCCTTCCAATTTCGGTTGGTGACACCAGGTACCTCGAATGATGTACAATATGAGCTAGAGTTGTACATGTAGAGTCCCGCTCTCTATTCTGCTTTGTTAGTTCCAACCTACCATATAAACAAGACTAAACAAAGTCATGAACAGTTCAACATCCACCGCAACGCCGCCTCTCTCGCCGCACACTTCCTCTACGGCCTTTCCTGCAACGAGCCCATTTTCGTGGCCAAATACACTACCAACACCCCCAGCGATAAGATTCCCACCGACTCCCCCGTCGTTGGAGTTTGCTGGTGGTACAGCCCGCAACCCCCGTCCGAACCTGTCCCCTGGTCCGTCTGGGCGCAAGACTGGATCCTCTCCTTCCGCCAGCTGTACAACAACATCCGGTTCGGTGGCCGTGGGGGGCTTAACGTCCGTCGTTACTGGCTCTGGAAAGCCCGGCAACAGGAGACTCACGACCGAGTTTGGACTGATCCCCGCGGCTACTACTTCTGCAATGTGATCGCAGTCGACTCCTCGATGCGAGGAATGGGTCTGGGACGGAAATTGGTTGAAGTAGTCAGTCAACAGGCTGATCGAGAGGGAATGCCTTGCTACCTAGAAAGTTCGAAGGGGTTCCCGAACCTGATGATCTATGAGAAGTTGGGATTTGAGATGGTCAGCGAGATTGAGTGTGTGGACGGCAAGGATAAATGCAAGGTATGTGAGACGTGAGCTTCGTTAGGTTTCTTATGTCGCCGTGTGGGTGGGCTAATGAGCACAGCTGTATTGTATGATCCGTCAGCCGAAGATAAAGGCGTAGATGGGATCGTAGATTTAAGATGCGCTCAAATAGCATGCAGGAATCCATGTCTACTACTATTGCGGCTACTGTTTTGAAAGCAGTTGGACACTCGATTGTATTGGCGCTACTTGGCTATGATTTCTAACGTAAGGGAGAGAGGGCTGAACCCCAAGTCCCATAGTTCGGACTACCGAGATCGAAGCGAATAACAGATTCCTTTACCTGAATGACTAGCTTTTCAAAAAGGGATATATATAAGGCCAAGATAAGTAAGATACGTATAGGAAATAATTTGGAAGTGGTGGTTTCAGTATGGCCAGCCTATCTTATGTGTGAAGAGCAGCTTCCGAATAAGGTTGCCTTCGGTTCAGATCGCGCAATTCTAGCACGCTCTCTAGTAAGCATAAATGCCACTACCAGTCCCTTGTTCATAATCTCAAAGAAAGTCTTTCTTAGCTGCGGGTCACCTCAAAACTCCACTACATCGTATCCATGCCGGAGTGGCGATGCCCGTTTTCGGGAAAGATGCTTCTACCAACCTGCCGTTCCTGAACAAAGAATGTGGATACAACCCAGAACGTCCAGCTTTGCTTCCTTAAGGTTAGACCTTATAATCCCAAAATAGTGACCCATAATTACCAAGTAAGTTCACAAGAAGACTCAAGAAGTGATCAATTTGCGATATGCAAGATAGTTCACCTTCTTCAATGTCTCCTTTCACTTGATAGACCATCTTCCACTGGTGCCAGTTCTCAGCATGATTCGGGGGAAATCCAGATTTACGAAATACATTGTCGCTGCATTCGCCAGTTATATTATTCTCACACTTCTATTCAGTGGCACTGGGGGAAAGTATTGGAAACAGGACTGGGTGAGAATCGCGCGGTCCACGCTGGAGGATCGGGCGCTGGAGCATATTCAAAATGAGACGCTTGGGGTTTGTTCTTTTTCATATTTTTCGATGATGCCCGTTACATATTTGCTGATAGTCTTCGACAGTTTGAACACATATATGCCATTGGGCTGAAAGAACGAACAGATAAGCGCGATTTCCTTAACCTCGCTGCGTCAATAGCCGGGTTTCGGGTCGAATGGATAGATGGGGTACATCCAGAGGACATGAGCGAGAAGGCTCTGCTCAACGTATGCTGCTTTGTGCCTAGGACTTTGCGCCTAATTAACACGGTTTTTAGGATAACTTATTAGCACCATCCGAGATAGGATGCTGGCGCGCTCATATGAACGCTTTGAGCAAGTCAGTCTGCTCCTTTGTCAATGCGGCAACCCTACTGATATAAGCTGACATTCTCATGATATAGTATGGTCCAAAACTCCTACTCGACTGCGCTTATCCTTGAAGACGACGCAGACTGGGACGTTAACATTAGGCAGCAACTCCGCGAATTTGCCCGAGGCGTGCGCGCGTTAACCAGGAATGCCAATACGACCAAGAGCGCTCCCTACGGCACCAACTGGGACATCCTCTGGGTGGGCGGATGCGCTTCATCTGCCGCTCCCAACGAGACCCAATTCTATGCCATCCCGCATGACCCAACTGCCCCCAGTGTCGATCACCGTGGTACATGGGGCGGCCCCCTCAACTCATGGAAAGAGATTTACCCTGAGACATCGACTCGTTTCATTTATCGGGCCGATATGGGCTGCTGCACCTATGGGTACGCGGTGACAAAGCGAGGTGCGGAGAGAATCCTAGCTGCCTTAGCGGTCGACCGACTCGTGGCTGCAGTGGATAACTCCATGGCTGATATGTGTGGTGGTAAGGATGGCCGTTCGCAGATTGAGTGTTATGCGCCGTTTCCCAACATTATCGGGACGTACAAGGCGGCCGGTCTTGCTTCGAAGGATTCGGACATCCGTGAAGGCAGCGACGAATGGCACGAGGCACAGGCCTGGAATCTCATGTATAGCACCCGATTGAATATTCATCGACTGGTGGCCGGTAGGGATACCGTATATGCGCAGTATGATGAGGGTTTTCCTTGGTCGCGGCGCGTGTTGAATTGGAAGGAGTTCGAGTACCCCAGGGGTTATCTAGTTTCTTGAACTTGTTGGTACATATTTGCTAGTGTGACTTATATTAATTATATCCAAGAATGTACGGTCCCTTGTTTAACCCTTAGCTGTGGCTTTCATGTTTCCAAATGATAAGAAGAGCCTGGGCCAGGTCGCTCTTGCTGCGCAGTCCATGGAACCTGGCCCGTACAACAAACCGATCTCTTTCTTCCCACCACAAGGACCCAACCAAGTGAACAGAGAAACCCGATCCCAATTTCCGCGGAATATACAACCTAAGCATAGGAAGTCTGGTCCCTGACGGAAACAGGAACCGGCCCCCCTCTTTCAAGGTTTACAGGAGCCGTATGAACCCACATTCCAGCGCCCGCAACCATCCCTATCTTACTTCCGTTTCCGGCCTCGATTCAGGTTCCCCGCCCCCCTGGCGCACATCACGAGTACGAGAAGTAACTATAAAGTGTAACATTGAGGTTCCCTTTGGACCGGTTTCTTTTTCAATCATGTGCCCTTTGAAACGGTAGAGCACACTCTCGCAAGTCTGGGTCGTGGAGCCTCATGATGTTCCAATGCGTTTCTCCCTCTAGTACCACAACCTCTGGGTCACTCTACACATCATGTATTGAGTAAACCTGTTGGACATAACCTGTAGCGCCACCCAACCAAGGTATATGTCATTGGGAGAAAGTGGAGTGAGTGGTGGTAGAGTTCCTTTCCTTGAAATAGAGATCTCTGGTGCATACATACCTTCTAGGACCCGGGGATGTTATGCTATGTTTGTTGCAGAGCCTCAGCCCTCTAGCAAGCAACACAATACACTGAATCAATCGAAGTATACTATCCTGGGTTATCATCATGGTTGTTGCAGGATCGAATCTGCGGGATGATGAGTGCAAGGGTCTATTGACTTCAGTGACTTGCAGTCCTGCAAGCCCACCACCACCACAATCGGACGATGTGAAGCTTGAGTTGGGATACTATTCGTACGAGGACGAAAAGAGACCTGAAGTGTTGTCTGAGGAGCCGGAAAAGCAGATAGGGAGTGTTCGACTTCTTGTATGGATGACAATCAATATTGTTGCGACTGTTGCCATCGTATGTTCCTATCATGCTGAACTTGAACATGAATAATAGTCACTGACAAACACGCAGGTATTCACCAACAAATCCATCCTCTCCAATGCATCTTTCCGCAACTCGCAAGTATCCTTCGCCGCCTATCATTTCACCATCACCGGGCTCACACTATGGCTGGCATCGCGGCCATGCTGCGGCTGGTTCGAACCCAAGCACGTATCGCCCTACCGCATCCTCCACCTCGTCGTGGCTATGTGCATCCAGGTCATCTTTCAGAACCTGGCACTGGCTTATTCGTCGGTGATCTTTCACCAGCTGGCGCGGTTGCTCCTTACGCCTGCTACGGCGTTGTTGAATTTTGCGCTGTTCCAGTCCAGCATCCCCAGAGCGGCGTTCCTTCCCCTGGTCCTACTGTGCACGGGAGTTGGAATTGTCTCCTACTTTGATTCGCTCCCGTCCGCGAAAGGCAACGATACCACGACACCAGAGGGTATTTTCTTCGCTTTGTCTGGTGTGTGTGCTAGTGCACTGTACACGGTCCTGGTGGGCCGGTATCATAAGAAGCTGGAGATGAGCAGTATGCAGCTTCTACTTAATCAGGCCCCTGTCAGTGCTGCTGTCCTGTTGTGTGTTGTTCCATGGATGGAGACGTTTCCGGAGGTTGCGGCTGTCCCTGGGTCGTTGTGGACTTCGATACTTGCGGTAAGCTGACTTTTATGTGCTTTTTGTCTGACAATCGATTAAGATAGAAAAGTGGCTGATGTATGCTTTGCAGAGTGGAATATTCGCTTGTCTGGTGAACCTATCTCAGTTCTATATTATTGATGCTGCCGGGCCGGTTACGAGCACGGTGATCGGACAGCTCAAGACCTGCGTCATTGTAGGGTTGGGATGGGTGCTGAGTGACCATGAGATTCTGCGGCAGAGTGTCGCGGGTATTTTGATGGCTTTGACGGGGATGAGCTTGTGAGTTACCTTGTCTTTATGGTTGATTCTGATATGACTGACGTTCTGTAGGTACATGAAGATAATTCTAAGGCATCAATCATGATGGATATGAGATCTGAATGTGTATTTGGCAATAAATGGGTAATATTAGAGTGGGAGTGGGATTGGGGTACATATGCTCGTGCTTGAATTTTTGGTATTCTTCTTCGTTATTCAAAAAAAAAAATGTGGCATTAAACCATTCTACTTGCAATAACTTAGACAAACTTGGATGAAAGCGTGCTTAGAAGACGAAATAAGTGTTTAGTCTCAAGTAGAATCCAATTCCAGCGTCTCATAAGAGTATCGATCGAGCCTTATGCTCAATCGAAACTATCAGAAGGAGAATATGGCTCGCTGAATTCCTTACCCATTCTGCCGGTCGCTCGTGATGATTTCCCAGTTTCTTTGATTTTTCAAAGAAGCCACCTGCCCCGTCGATCAGCAGGTGCGAATGGATCGTGTTCGTGTGATGAACGTTTTCGGCAATGGAGCATCAGTGGATGTGACCCTGAAGTACCTGACCAAGTAAGACATGTCCGGCTTGACTCCATCACTGAATACGAAAAATGTTGATCCACTAATTCCCACCCTGCCATTGTACAAGGGAGCATGTCACATATTACCTGACCCTGGTCCAAAAATCCATCTGGGAAGAAGCGAGAACATCTTCATGGTGGTCTCTACTATACCAACCCCCAGACCACATTTCGACCGACCACTACCCAACTATTCAGAATCATTACCAAAACGCCCTGATGATACTTCAATCATCTTCTCGAGGATCCTGCCTCCAATGGCTCACATCCCAATTTAACCGGCGTCGATTTCAGCTCTCGTTCGCTCTTGCCATTGTTCTTCTCCTCTCCTACCTCTTCCATCTTGATGTCCTCCCAACGAACTATGAGACCCCCTTCAAAGACCACTATGCTCGCACCCTTTCAGCACGAGACCTTCTCGCCCGTCCGCTCTCTCAAGACCTTACCACCATCCCTAAGCTTATCCATCAGACGTGGTTTCCTGCCGGTAGCAATATGAGCGACGATGCCCAAACCTGGGTACGGACAATGCGCTCTCAAAATGCAGATTGGGAGTATGTACTCTGGGATGACGAGACGAATCGGATGCTTGTCGAACAGTACTTCCCTTGGTTCCTGACAGATTACAACCGTCTCCCCAAGGAGATCCATCGAGCAGATGTGGTGCGCAACCTCTACATGTATCTCTTCGGAGGGTAGGTCACCACCGCAACCATAACCCTCGGATTAGCTGACAGTGATGATCTACAGAATGTACGCCGACGTCGACACAGAAGCTCTCCGACCCGTTGAGCCCCTCTTCACCAGCCATTTCACCACCCTCGCCAAGCACAATCAAATCCTCTCCTCAGGGCCGCGCAAGAACGACCATGACTGCACGCAGCGCGGATTTGTCGGCCACATGGCACACAAAGAAGGACTGGATGGCCCCGCCGCCGTCCCTAATGGTTGGATGGCATCACCCCCCGGCCACCCTTTTTGGCTCCTGCCTGTAATCCACGTGATTGAGAACCCCAACGGGAATGGCGATGGATCTGTCGAGTCACTCACGGGGCCTGGGGCACTCGGTACTATGCTACACAAGTATTACGAGGACTTTAAGGATAGTTCGGTGCGGACGCATGTGTGTCGAACGGTGCGGCGGTGGTCACCTGCGTGGGATTTGTACTGTGGACCGGAGGGCAGTGAGGAAGAGGTTGGGGCAAAAGCTGATAAGATGGTGGTGCTACCGCGACAGCAGATCTATCCGTATAGCTGGGCGGATGATAAGCATCCGGCATGTCTGGCAGCATGGGGAAACCCGGACTTCAATCCGGATGAGTGTAAGCGGTGGATTGATGTGGATGAGTGGCCGAGTTATTTCATTACATATTGTACGCATTCGTGGTGAGGAAGCATGGATGTCAGGTAAATTCGTTATGCTGGTTTCTGGACAATAGATTGATTTTTGTGGTGGGTTGATCATTCTAGATTGATAGTTCTCTTGATTAAATGATGGTTCAAGCTTTTATGGTTATGCTGATCGGAATGTGTGGATCTGGGTGAAGATAACGGCCATTATATAGCTGGTCCACGCCATGTATTGGGCACTTCTACTGATTGATTAACATACAAAACCAGGACTCTTCACTGAGAGATATGCTAGTTCCAACTTGAAGACTATAAGTCACTGTCTCGACGGTGAACATAATCAAAGACTGAAGGGGGTGACTCATCAAATCTGCTTAAAGATGTTCGTCCCCAAAGCGGAACTGTCATCCGTTTCCGTGCTCTGATTGGTCAATGGGTCCGATGTCCGCAAGCGTCAGCCCTACCCGACTAGTAAGTAGTAGTAGTACTACTTTACACAATACAGTTTGAACTTCTTTCGAGCTTCCGGTGGGTAGCTGGATTGCCCCTTCAAGGTTTGCCACCAGACACCTGGCTATTTGCTCATTCAATTTCGCCCCATCCCTACTAATGCTCGGTGTAGTTGGACAGTCTAGCTCAAACGACGTAAGCATGACCGAAAAGATAATTAATCAGCTCAGCTTACGGTCATTCATCAGCCCCTATCTCACACTAAAACCCTTTCCGACGATCACCCCGGAGCTTCCGTTCCGAAATTCGCCAAACCATGTCCCTGAACCCGAGTGTTAACCAATATACCCACAACGTCTGTGTAGAGAGTTGGGTTGCTACCCAGCCCCTGATCTACCCAAGGCCGTCCGAGTTTTCTTGGTCTCGGATAGGTAGCAAATGGGATGCGCGCGCGACAACCTAGTCTAGTCCCTCGTAAGTAGCCGCCAGTGGATCTGCTACAAAACCGCCCCCAAAGACACTGGAGACCAATCAGATCCCCATCATGCCAGACCCCTGGTACACCCTGACCAATCAAAGCAGCTTTTAAATGGCCGCCTACGGACCAGCTGAAGCTTGACTGATGCAGCTGTGCAGTTGCAATGAATGAACCATGCAGAACAGGGTTACACTCAAGCTTCCCTCCCACGGACGGACCCCATCAAAACCCGCAAACGTCCCAGGGTCACACTCTCTCCTTCGTTTAGCCCCAGACCCTGATTTTCTTGGTCCAGACTTTCCCGGGGTTGCAGTGGTTGCCAGTGCCATGGAAATAGGCCTGTACCTAGCAGAAGGAAAGTAGCGCTATCTATTACTACTACTACTAGTACTAGATATATCCTGGTTTAGCCGTGAGAGGGTTCTTTTGACGGAGTGAAATGCCCCCAATGGCCACCACGAGCTTTTTTTGGAGACCCTGTTTACTCGTATTACTTTGTGTCAACTAGAAGGCCCGTGAGAGTCCCTCACAATGACGATTCTGGATCTTCCGGCCAAGGAGGCTTCAGTATGGCCTGTTACCCTGGGCATTCTGTATGTAGTCACCAGTCAGCCAGAATAACCAGCGTTAACCATTGGATGTAGATCGTGGGTGTTTTGGTCGAATCTGACCATTTTATTCAATAAATGGGTTATTGAATCTACTGAATTCCGTACGTGAATCTTTCTACTTCACTGTACTCATCATGGACATGAACTTCCTACTAACGTATCCCAGGGTACCGTGAGTCTCTCTCTATTAGGTGAACAATTCCATCAATACAGTCTAATCACCGACACATCTCCGCAGCAATCATCCTAACAACATGGCATCTCATCTTCGCAACCCTAGCCACTCAACTTCTTGCCCGAACCACCACCATGCTCGACGGTCGCAAGAAAATCCGCATGGACGGCCGAACCTACGTCCGCATGATCATTCCCATCGGCATTCTCTACAGCGGTAGTCTCGTCTGCAGCAACATCGTCTACCTCTACCTGAATGTTTCCTTTATCCAGATGCTCAAAGTAAGCCCACCCCCACCATTCACTATCCCTTCAACCCCCAATATACAATTTCAATACTAAGGAAAGCAAAACAGGCATGCGGCCCAATAGTGACCCTCCTCACCAGCTGGGCCTGGCACGTCAAAACCCCCTCGCTCGAATCCTTCCTCAACATCCTCCTCATCGCCTTCAGTGTCGCCCTCGCTGTCGCCGGCGAAGTCCAATTCTCCTGGCTCGGCGTCACCTACCAACTCGCCAGTCTTGTCTTCGACGCCAACCGTCTTGTCATGATCCAGATCCTGCTGTCAGACGAGGGCCAGAAAATGGACCCCCTTGTGACTTTGTACTATTCTGCACCTGTGTGCGCCTTCACGAACTTCATGATTGCGTTTTATACTGAGCTGCGCGGGTTCAGTTGGAGTGTGGTTGGGGAGACTGGGATCGGGGTTTTGGTTGCGAACGCTACGGTGGGGTTCATGTTGAATGTGTCGATTTTTGTTTTGGTATGTACATTTCCTTCCTTTCTGGTTGGTGGTCAGGTGGTGAATGTGCGTGGATGCTAATGAGTATGAATATGTATAGATCGGAAAGACATCCGGTTTGACCATGACACTGGTTAGCGTGCCGAAGAACATCCTGTTGATTGTCTGTTCTGTGGTGATCTGGGGCACGCAGATCACTCCGCTTCAGATGGTGGGGTATGCTATTGCGCTGTTGGGGTTGTTGTATTATTCTCTGGGGTGGGCGACTATTAGGGGGGCATATGATGCTGGGTATGTCAGGTTGGTTGGAAGGCAAGCGGAGAGGATGAAGGAGGAGGAGGATGTATGAAGAGGATTGTGTGCAGTTATTTGATGACTTTTATCTTGGTGTTGTTGTGAGAGGGTTTTAGATCGGTGTCTAGTGAGGTATGTAATAGACGATAATATCATACTCAAGTGTTCTGATTTCATTCGAATCATAATACCGAATCAACTTCCAGGGACTACATTCTTGGGCTCATATCAGCAAAGCAGAAGTCTCGGATCATCGGTGTGAATAACTCGCTCAGATGATAAAGCACCGCGCAAAGAGAATGCTATAAAAAGCACACTACTACAGCCGCCTCTCAGTAGGTACTTGTAGGCTTTAAGTAAAATGGCCTTTGCCGCCCGTGCTTTCGTCCGTGTTTATGGCTATTTATCAATTCGAAGCATTATGCCCCCTTAGGTTTCATGGATATGTTTTCCTGCGTATATAGCGGGCTAACTATTGCGAATTATTAAGAAGACGTATGTCGGCGCTGCACCGTCGGAACAATGCCCGGGGAGTGGATCGGGAATGTCGCGGGGTTGGGACCGGAATTGCGCCGACCAGCGGGGAAAGACTTTAGGAGCAAGCAGTTCTACTATAACTACCTTCCTTTCCCAGAAAACCCCAATACTAATACTTGAGCAGTTACATCTTTCCCATCCTCAAGTCTCATCACCAAACTCACCATGGACCAGCTAAATGACATCGGTGGCCGATTGGCCCTCATCACCGGCGCCTCAGGAGGGTAAACTCTCTTCCACTCTCTTCCACTCTCATCCATACCACAATTGAAACCAACACATCCATTATTAACAAACGATGACTATAGAATCGGTGCCGCCTGCGCCCGTCAACTAGCCGCCAAAGCTGTGCACCTAGCCCTCACCTACTCATCCAATCCCACATCCATAACCACCCTTCAACAAGAACTCCAAACCCAACACCCCACCCTCCTCATCACAATCCATCAAGTCGACGTCTCCTCCCCCAGCCAAATAACTACCCTTTTCACCGAGATCCAAGCCCAACACAGCAACCGCACCCCAGACATCCTCATCTCCAACGCCGGGTACGGCAAACGTGTCCCGCAAGTATGGGACATCACGACAGAGGAATTCGACTACACTCTGACCGTGAATCTGCGGGCCTCGTTCCTCCTCGTCAAAGGGGTAGTCGAGCACATGAAGGCGCAGCGCTGGGGGCGGATTATCTTCATGTCGTCGATTGCGGGGTATGGAGGCGGCATTAATGGGTGTCATTATGCGGCATCGAAGGCAGGGTTGACGGGCATGATGAAGAACTTGGCAACGAGGTTAGCAGAGTACAATATTAGTGTCAATGATGTTGCGCCGGCGATGATTGGAGATACGGGAATGATTCCTAATGCCGAGGCAATTCCGGAGGTGGCAAGCACGATACCCCTGGGGAGGCTGGGATTGCCGGAGGAGGTGGCTAATGTTGTCACTATGTTAGTGGGGACGGGGTATATGACGGGGCAGAGTTTGCTGTTGGCGGGAGGATTGAAATAATGGTTTCATTTGATATAACTGTATGGGTTGAAATCAACTCATATTCACATTCATATTCTTTGACTTGACGGAGCCCTGCTATGTAAGGTTGTATGAATGGTTCGTGTGAATGTGAGTTGTCTCTCTGGGTCACGGGATGCTGTCTGTTTGTCTCGTTTGTTTGTAGTGGCTGGCTTATCGAGTGTTATCGCGTACCCTTCCAGATTGGAAAATTAAGTCAAATTGCCAATATAATTGGCTGACGACTTTCACAGCTTGAATATCTGGAAGCTATTTAATACTTATCAAAGGAAGCTGTGAATTAAGATAGAGATGGCTTGGATAACACACTCTTCGATTTCCAAATTAGATGCAGTAAGAGCAAGGGGACACTAACTATATTGATTCATCTTTATACAATACATGATTGAATTACTACTAAACATGCGCAAGCACGATAGCTGATCATTATATCACTACTAGTACTAGCTAAAACTTGCAGATCACAGCCAGTAAGAAGAGCAACGATAGTACTAAGTCATAGTACGAGAGAGTAATTGACAGATATCAGTGTTAACCTTCAAATTGTTAGACGCGCCCTTTTTGACTCAAGGGTTTTTCGAAATCTACGAATGGAAGGCCTGCTCAGCCTCCTTTCAACGTTCTCAGCAGGCAATTCAATCCTATGATACTGCCAAGTTCTTTTATATTTCAAGAATACCGAGAATACCCGAACAATGACCAATTATTTTCTACTACCTCTTACTTTCCGGGCGAGAGAGGAGGTTGTGACCCGGGCGGCGGGGGGGAGGTTGTATTACTACTGAAGAATTTATTCTAGTAGTTATGGTATACCGGCACTAACACTTTATAGTACAGTAGTCTAACATGGATATACCCTGCTCATATTGTTTTAGTCTATGATCACTGCTTCATGCATAGGATGTGGAGGATGACTTTTGGGTAGCTATCGGAAAGCCGTCATGCTGACATCATCGCCGTTGCATCGCGACAGTTTTGATCACACTTCTATCGCGAAGGAAAAGAAAAGAGCTTGCGATTCACAAGCATTGAAAACATAACAGTAGCCAGGATGTTTATTATTACAGTTTTGCACTGGATAGCAGACTACCTGCTGTCTTCGATCAAGATGGTAAACCATATCCCATGTCGCATACCACAGTAATTAACGGATCTCAGGTCCAAAATAGAGAGGTTGGATGGATTACCATAGAGCGCAAGGTAATATCCTCCCCGATCGCTCTATACTTGCGTCGTACTTACAGGAGACAGACTGGTAAACACATGCGGGAACAGCAGCCGCTATGGAAGAAGCTCAAGCTGCTTCTCTTATTCAACCCGTTGACAGAGTGGCTTGATACCACCCATCTGATGCGGTTATACCTGCACCATGCAGCCATTGAGGAAGGTAGCATAATCACTTCCCTTTCTATATTTCTCTTTTTCCCCAGACTCAGCGTTGACCCCAACAGGCAAAGAAGAAGCCAGCCCTGCATCTCGGAATCGCATCAAGGCCTTTGTTGACTTCTACCGCATCAATATGAACGATTTCACCCCTTCCGACATAACAGCCTACGCGACATTCGAAGACTTCTTCGTACGTGCCCACAAGCCTGGCTCGCGCCCCATCTACCGTAAAGACGACCCCACAGCTGCAGTGATAGTTGCCGACTCGCGAGTCGTCGCTTACGAAGCCGTAGCCGAGAGCAAGAAAATCTGGATCAAAGGGAATGATTTTTCTATTACAAATCTGGTAATGGATAAGCAATTGGGGCCGAAGTTCGCGGATGGCCCGGTTGCGAGTTTTCGGTTGTCGCCGCAGGATTATCATCGGTATCATAGTCCGGTTTCGGGGACTATTAAGCAGTTTCGAAGCATGCCGGGAGACTATTACGAGGTGGATCCGATAGCGTTGCAGAGTCAGGTGGACATCTTGACGAGGAACGCGAGAGATTATGTGGTTATCGAGACGAAGGAGTTTGGGGATGTGCTTTTTGTGGCTATTGGGGCTTCGCAGGTGGGGACTGTGAGGTATGCAGTTTATGAGTATGGTTGGCAGTTGAAGAGTGCTAATGTTTAGTAGGATTCATCCGCAGTATCAGCAACCGGGGAATCAGATACAAAAGGGTGATGAGCTTGGGATCTTCCAGTTTGGAGGGTCGTCCATCATTGTCGCATTCCAGAAGGGTCGTATACAGTTCGATGAGGACATACTGAAAGCAAGTAAGAATGCCATTGCTGTCGATGTTGAAGTGGGGATGAGTCTAGGTCGGGCTGTGGGTGAAAAGGTACATGATGAGTTATAGTATCAGCAAGTAGGTAGTGGATGCCATGCTGGAGACAAGACAGTGCTGGTGTTAGGCTTTGTTCTGGTTTTGTTCAAGGATAGAAGAGTATGTGGTCGAATCGGGAAAGGGTGGGTATGTTGTGAAAAAAAAAAAAAAAAAAAA
>NW_020798762.1:0-76101 GCF_003344945.1 Aspergillus welwitschiae | reverse complement strand
TTTTTTGTTTGATGTTTCCTTTTATAAGTGAACGTACCACTGACCACAACTCCGAAGTGACATTCAAAACCCGGATGGACCGGGGAACCATTCACGGGACTGAACCAACAATCAGAGAAAATGAAAAGCGATTTATAAGGGAATCCAAATAAAAAGGGTAACACTAAGTAGAAAAGGACTCAGGAGCCATCCGAATTAGGCAATGCAGGTAGTTACTAGGCCCCAGTTGGCTTGGGCTTCGATCGATGCGACAGTCCGATCATCCCTCTTCTCCGTGGCAGCCGGGCCAGTGAGCATTTGTAAAAGTAGTCGTCGACCTTCTCTTCGTCATGATGAACCAGGGTAGCTGCATCTCTCACCGTTTCCCTTCCCTCTCTTCCTGCATGAAGCCATCATTCCATCCTTCCATTTGGCGCACTCTTTAACGCCCTACTCCACCACAGCGCTTGCAGCTGACGTCAAACACTTCGTCTGAACCAACTGTCTGGACGGCTCTTTGCTGCTGCATTGTCATTCATTGCCCTTTCTCTCATGCTGGCTCTTTTTAAAGAAACATCTGCCGTCATTTTCCTTCATTGATCATCCCTGAGGTGGTGGTTTTCCGCTGACTGACCGACTGACTCGACTGACTCCCTTGCCCTCATTGACGCTCTGCTCCCCTTCGCCTTTTCTCTTCCCCTCCTCTTCCTCCTCCTCATAACTCTTCCACCCCCCTCCTTGCTGAATACACATTGGTGAACCTGGAAATCTCTCCCCCTACTCGATTTTGATAGAACAGTCCCGGCGACTGTTATTCCTTCAGCCTTGGTTGTGCTGGAAGTGCGTCATATCAGCTTTTCCAAACCGCTTGACCCTCAATCCGAACCGCCCAGTCCAGACCCGCGGAACGCCGAGTGATCTCCATCCCTCCATCGTCATCTATATCCTACTATAAACCGCCTCTCGTCCACCAGCTTCTGCGCAAAATAGATTTTCAACTTACGAGCAACGGCCAGCAAGATCTCTCCTGCTTTGAAAGCAGTTTCTATCAAAAAAAGGAGTACGACAGTGTACAAATTCCACTTCGCATCAACCCCTCTCCGGAAGGCCGCGGAGTCAGAAGAATCCCGCACCAAATCCACACCGACTCAAACCCTCTTCAGCGCGGCCGGTCTTTGGGCACGAATTGCTTCTTGGTGGATCTAGATTCGACCGTTTAAACTTCCGGCATATTTGATCTCTCGCTTTTTCTTCTTATTTTTTCGAAGTTTACTTTTTTTCTGCACTGCCTCCATCACCAACTCATCACGCTACCCGCTTCTCTGCTCTCTACCCCCACCCCCTCACTCAAAATGTGTCGCCAGTACTTTATGGTCTATGAATGGTGCCGGTGTGAAGAAGACGCCGGCCAACAGCTTTGTTCCTCGCGCAACAATGAGAACAATTACTGTCCCGAAACGTCTATCCAGCTGGTCCACATGCACTGTTTCTGCTACGGACACGCAACCCACGGCTTCAAGTCGGAGCGGAAGTTGCGCAAGCAGGAGCGCAAACAGGATCGCAAACGTTTCTCGATGCTGAGCTTTGCGGACAAGAGCGACAGGAGCGACAGAAGCGACAGAAGCGAGCCCAGCGAGTCCAGCGAGTCCAGCGAGCAAAGCCTGCCGACTCCCCGGAAGAAGCGATGGTCCTTGTTCGCTAGCTTACGGTCGCGGACCTTTTAAGCTGCGTTTGACGTGGCCGAGTGTGTTTTTGCAATCGTTTGATTTTCCTTTGTAATTTGGGGTATTTTGTGAATCATCAGCACCGGTGTTTGGATGCATGGATCATCTTTCTCCTTTGGGTGGGTTCGGTTCGGGCGTTTCTCGGGCGTTTATCATTTGCTTTTATCAGGGTCGGGCGGGACTTTCAAATCCCGATGAGAAAAAGAGACTTCTTCATACCCCTCTCTTTGGTGTTTTATTGGGGGTTATGCCTTGAGGGACACAGTATGCTATCAGTTGAGTTGATCGTGGACTAGATGGATGTAAATAGATTGGCTGCTCCGATCAGATCGGGAGCGATCTGATTGTGATGCGCGAACCCCAGATGATGCATGGATTATTTGGCTGCAGCAATAAGACGATCGACTATTGTCTGACCAGTGATTATTGGAAACCACATTGGCCCAGTCAGGGATGACGGGTCACATTCTCAACGACTTCCTGCAAGACACACTTGGAAGAACTACTTATAAATGCAGCCGTAGTAGAAGTAGAGATTAAGTAGAGAGGCCAAGTGGAGCGCAATCCCGGATGGATCGCCGGCCCCTGAACCTGGAAAGTTGGAAGCTTGATTGTGAAGCATGAAGAATGAGGGGAAACCCTGCATTACATTGATTGATTTGAATGGAATGGATTGATTGATTGACTGACTTATGGAGGAGGGGATTGGGTTTGAGTTCCCGTGCTTGTTGTTATGTGTTCTGCCTCCCTTTCTCTCTCTCTCTCTCTTCTCTCTCTTCTCTCCCTCCTTTCCCCCTCCTCCCTATCTATCCCTGAGCATTCAACTTCCTCCCCATTTACCAACTCTCATCGCATTTATCTTTCTACTTTAATCTCTATCTCTAGATTTTATAGTTCTATAATTTTACCATTTCCATCTATCTCTCTACTCCACCTACAGAATATCCGCTGAACCTCTCGATGGGCCCAATATGGACCCCTCCAAGCGCCATGAGCCCACTTCATTCACTGCGGCTTCATCCCCCCCAGCAACCGGGCCCCCGCTGTCTACAGATGACGCGACTTTGTCGACTCAGAGACTGAGCCATCCCTCTCTCCACGCGATGTCTCTACCTCCTTCTTCCCCAGGACTCTCGTCGGCCGCCCTGTTATCGCCCTCCGATCCCCCCGCGCGTGCTGTCGCGACCCAGGCGCATCCCACCCCACGTCGCATCCCCAGCTCCAGCTCCCTGGCCGAGGAGCGTCGCAAGTCCTCTCCCAGCTTGAAGAAACGCTCATCCACCGCGTCGCTACGTTCCAATCGTGGAGCCTCCACCTCTCCCCGCCCCAGCTTATCGCGACACTCCTCGTCCTCGTTTGGCACCTCTCCGACGAGCGCGTCCGCCACTCACCCAAACATGGCCAAGAAGGCTCACCGGACAGCCTCAGCAGAGCACCCTGTCACTACAGCAGCATCTATCGCAGCAGAGTCCTTTCGCAAAGAAGTAGATTGGCATCAGTCCGCAAAGCTACAGTCGCAGACACTGGTGCTCGTCCATGATGCGTGCTATGGCCATCGCTTCTCGCGCCCGCGAACCTCCCGCGCGGCGCTTAACTCTATCGTCGAGCGTCCGGAGCGCATCCAGGCCAGCGTGCTGGGCATTTCGGCCGCCTATGTTCGACTAGCCCGGCGACATGCAGGAGGCGCGTTCGCTCCTCATCCCGATCTCAATCCGCAGCAGCTGCCCGTGCCGCCATTCCACATTCGCAAGACAGCGCGCACACTGTCGCTCAGCTCGCCCGCCGTCACGCACGTGCATGGGTCCAAATGGATGGAGGACCTGAAGACCATGTGCGATGCAGCCGAATCCCGGCTTGCGTTGAACGGCAAGGAGTTAGTCCGCCCTCGCAGCGCCGGCAAGGACAGCGCCGCCACCAATGCCCCTGCTTTTCACGAAGGAGACCTGTACTTGTGCTCGGAATCCTTGAGCGCGTTCGAAGGCGCCCTGGGTGGTGTCAGTGAAGGCGTGGATGCAGTCATGGGTCCGGCCCCAACCAAGCGAGCGTTTGTCTGCATCCGCCCGCCCGGTCATCATTGTTCGGCGGGTCATCCGTCAGGCTTTTGTTGGATCAACAACGTCCATGTGGGCATCTCGTACGCGGCCATGACCCATGGCTTGACCCATGCCGCCATTCTCGACTTTGATCTGCATCACGGAGACGGATCGCAAGATATCGCTTGGCAGCAGAATCACAAAGCCGTGACTGCGCCACGGAATGCGGCCGCCCATCGAAAGACCATGGTGGGATATTTTAGTCTACACGACATTAACTCCTATCCGTGTGAAATGGGTGAGCCAGAAAAGGTGCGTAATGCGAGTGTGTGTATCGACAAGGCCCACGGCCAATCCATCTGGAACGTGCATCTGGAGCCGTGGAAGTCGGATAAAGAGTTTTGGGACCTGTATGCCGCCAAGTACACTGTGCTGATCGACAAGGCGCGTGCGTTCCTGCGCATGCATACCGAACGTCTGGCTAACACGCCTAATGGACCTCCGCCTAAGGCAGCCATTTTTATTTCAGCCGGGTTTGATGCGAGCGAGTGGGAGGGCGCCGGCATGCAGCGACACCAGGTCAACGTGCCCACCGAGTTTTATGCCAGGTTCACGGCCGACGTGGTGCGGATGGCCAACGAGGAGGGCCTGGGGACAGATGGACGGATCATCAGTGTTCTTGAGGGTGGCTACAGCAATCGTGCATTGACAAGCGGTGTGCTCAGTCATTTGTCTGGGCTGGGAGATGCAAAGGGCAGCACCCATGATGTGGACGAGCAGCAGATCAACCGTCTTGCCTCTGAAATGACAGATCGTCTGGGCCTGTCTAATTCGGCAGAGGGGCGATCAGTGACTGAACCGGTCTACAACAGTGAGTGGTGGTCACCAGGCGTGCTGGAGGAATTGGAGGCACTAGTTTATTCGCCGGCAGCACCTGTCAAGCCCCGGGAGAAGGCTGCACCGACCTACTTGACCACAACGCAGTCATTTTCTGCCAAAGTGGTCAATCCCCCGCGAGACCGCAGGTCGACCGGTTCGCACTCGAGCCCGGAGCCCGAAGCACCGTCTCCACCCCCGCCAGTCAGCTGGGCCACTGCCACGCACGAGCTATGCAAGGTTCTAATTCCGACCGGTCGGCAAACGACAAGCTGTCAGCCAGAGGAACTCAACGCAGAGGCATCGCGCCTGCGACGGGAGCGTCAGACAGCGGTGGATGCAGCCTCCACGAGCGCTACCACGGCTGCGGTTGCAGCTGCAGCTGCGGCTACGGCTACGGCTACGGCGGCCGAGGACAGCCGGATGAAACTCCGCGTGCGAAAGCCCAAGCCCTCGCTGCCTCTGTCGCCTTCAGCCGAGACAGTCAAGCGTCCTGCGGCTCGTGGAAGTCGGAGAACCACCATCGACACGGCCCCAGACACAGCTCCGGCTGTACAGACCCCCGCTCGCGTGACCCGCAGGAAGAGCGCAGGGGCTGGCTCAGCAGCATCGACCCCAGAGCCGACCGGGCCCAGACCCGCGACGAGTGCCACGGTGCGCAAGACCAGTACTTCACAATCCAGCACCCCTCGATTACCCTCGAGCCCAAATACGCCTCCTGTGCCGCGGGTGCCGCCTGCTTTTCTTTCTGCAGAAAGCGAAGAGTCGCCGAATCCCGATGGACCCCAAGATGATCTGGACAGTCTGACAGCCGGAGTACGCAAGCTGCACATCAAACTGAAGGTCCCGTCGCCGGAAGAGAACGCGGCGAGGGAGAGAGAAAGAGAGAGACGGATAGCGGAAGAGCGGAAGCGCACAGCGTCCAAGGCTACTTCGAAGACACAGATGCAGATGCAGACCCCCAAGTCGCCTCGCAAGCCCGCTGGCCGGGCACAGACAAGCTCGGCTTCAAAGACGGCATCTCGATCTGCGGCGAAGCCTGCACCAGTGGCTATTTATCCAGAGACAGAAGCCAAGGACGAGCCATCGATCGTTACGCCAGTGACCTCGTCACCGCCGTCCGTGGGCAAAGTTGAAAGCAACACCACCAACCGCTGGGACAGAGGCGAATCCGAGGCTGCAGCTGGAATGGTCATGTCGCCGCCGCTGACACCAGGCCGTCCACCATCGGCATTGTATTCTCCTCCAGGGATGACATTGGCGCGGGACGGATTGCCGGTGATGATGTCGAGCGGGGTGATTCCATTTGCAGATACCGTACGGGGAATGCAGGAGGAGGAGGAGGAGGAGCAGAAAGGAGGTATTAATTGATCATTGTTGTGATTCACTCATTGATTTTCCTTGTGTTGGAGTTGATACTTTTGACATTGTTTGATATACCCCTCGTGTTGGAGTTTTCCTATGTCTTCTTTAAGGAATTGATTTTAGCAGATTAATTAATCCAGTGAATGCCACACATATCTCCGAGCAATCTCCGACCAGATCAGATAACGTTGTGCACCGCCACGCTGAGTCATTTGCCTCTCCGCATGACTCCCGCCGGCGGGCGCTTCCAGCATCTGCCAGAAGCATTATTAACGATTTATCCAATCTACGGAGAATCACTCCCTCATATAACCTAACTCTCTCATTCCCCTCCCCTAACTCTCACTCCCAGTCAACCATTATCTCAAGAATACCAAAATGTCCCCAATACCCACCACCACCCCCTCCCCCAACCAAAAAGCATCATCAGCATCATCAGCAGCAGCAGCAGCAGCAGCAGACGCCGACCTCGACGCCATCGGCTCGCACTGCTCGCTCCCAACCTGCAACCAACTCGATTTCCTCCCGTTCCGCTGCCCCTCCTGCAAGGGGACATACTGTCTCGAGCACCGCACCGAAACAGCGCATCAGTGCGCAAACGCACGTATCTCGCCATCACCATCCACCTCCACCTCCAACTCCACATCTACAACCCAGCAGCAAAAGCCCACCATCTACACCGCAGATCAATGCGCACACATCTCATGCAAAACGCTCATCAATACACTCACCGACCCGGGCGTGCGGTGCGATCAGTGCCGGAAGGAGTATTGTCTCAAACATAGGTTGAGGGAGAGTCATGATTGTCGGCCTATCTCAAATAATAATAGGAATGGTGCCAGAGGAGGGAGTGCAGCAGGTGGAGGGACGGATACATTGAAGTCCATGTTTGGGAAGTTGCGCGCTTGGGGGAAACAACCTACCTCCTCTACATCGACTGGTGGTAGTAGTAGTAGGAAACCACCGAGCCGCGCGGTCCAACTGAATACCTTGAAACGCACCGCCAAGGGGGACAATAACGTTCCCGCTGAGAAACGGATCTATTTACATGTTGTGGGCACGAGCGAGACGACGAATAAGCCGGCGACGGATCCGCCCAGGGGGGAGTTCTTCTATGATGAGAGGTGGAAAGTGGGGAGGGTGTTGGATGATGCGGCGAGACGGTTGCAGGTGGAGAACGTGAATAATCGAGGTGGAGGGGAGGAGGAGAAGTTGAGGGTGTTTCATGTGGAGGGGGGCGTGTTTTTGGAGTTTGGGGAGAGTGTTGGCGGGAGGGTGAAGTCGGGGGATACGGTTGTGTTGTTGAGGGGGGCGGGTGTGGTTTTATAATTACCTCCAAGAGGGAGGGGATCAATGGGGTGTTTGATCTATGGCGTAGATGAGGAGCGGGGGGAGGAAATGTAGAGTATATACCCTTGATTTTTGAATCATATTTGTCTATAACAGTTCTACCTCTATATACGGAGTAAGTATGGGATGCAGCTACACGCTCATCTTCATCTTAATCGCCTTATGCGGCTTATACCCAATCACCTCAAACTCCTCCTCTTTCCAACCATCAACGACCCCACTACCTCGATCTTCCCTCTTGATCCTCACCTCCGGAAACGCCACCGGCTCGCGCTCAATCTGCTCCTTCAACGCATCGACATGATCCAAATAAACATGCGCATCGCCCAACGTATGCACCAGCGTCCCGGGAACCATATCCACGGCATGGGCCAACAAATGCGTCAACAACGCATAAGAAGCAATATTGAACGGCACCCCGAGCCCCATATCCGCACTCCTCTGATACAACAAACAATCCAAATGGCCCCTCCCCCACTCCCCATCCCTCACAACACCCTCCTCATCCCTCTTCGCATCGGGAAAGCGGACATAAAACTGCGCAAACATATGACACGGCGGCAGGGCCATAATCCTCATATCCTTGGGATTCCACGCAGACATAATAATCCTGCGATCGAACGGGTTCTCCTTCAATTTCTTGACCACCTCGGCTAACTGATCGACTCCCTGACCGGAGTAATCCGTTTTGGCGTCGACATATTCCGCCCCGAAATGTCTCCACTGGAAGCCGTACACGGGACCAAGGTCGCCGACTTCGCGGTGCGAAAGACCGACTTTGTCGAGGTATTCGCGGGAGCCATTGCCATCCCAGATCTTGATCCCGGCTTCGCTGAGGGGCAGGGAGGAGGTCGTGCCGGAGATGAACCAGAGGAGTTCGGCGAGGACGGCGCGCAGGAAGACGCGCTTGGTAGTGAGGAGGGGGAGGATCGGGGCGTATTCTTTGATTCCGGTGGTCGTGTTGGTGGAGGGTTTCGAGAGCGAGAAGCGCATCTGTGGAGGGGCGAAGATCGAGCGGGTTCCGGTGCCCGTGCGGTCGGGGCGGTGCTCGCCTTCGCTGAGGATGCGGCGGATCAGGTTTAGGTATTGGTGTTCTTCGTGGGTTGGGTCATGGGGAATAGGTTCTTGGGGGGTGGTTGTGGTGGTGGTGGTGGGTTGAGGAGTAGACTCCTGTGTGGGGAGAGTTTCGGCTGAGGGGGACATGTTGTTATAGTTCTATGTAGTGGCTATTTTTGGTGTTTTGTGTGTCGTGGTATTTTGGTATAGTTGGGTATAAGTGATTATGTGTAGAATGTCTGGTGTGAAGTGGGATGGTTGGAGTAAATGATGGATTGACGCGCCCGCGACGCGCCACGAGGTCATGTGATCGCGTCACGGATGTAATATCCGAACTCGGAAGTAGAAAGTAAGATCTTATAGATGGAGAGTGGCATACGACTCTGCTCTATTCTGGTATCTATTACTCCATCAAATCTACTCCCACCCCCCGCAGAGCCGTCACTACCCACTCCGGATAATTTGTCTTCTCTCCATACAAATTTTTGAAGAAGTCACGCAAGAACGCCGGGAACCGGTCCTCGATGATCGCCTGCCGCGCCGATCCCATCAGCGACAGCAGATAGTGCACGTTGTGCATTGTAAGCCTGATAGTTAATTAGTATAGATCAGAGAAAATATCGCAGATCAACTCACAGATGTGCTCCCACGGTCTCCTTCGCCGCCAAATGGTGCAGGTATGCTCGCGTAATGCCCAGTCCGCCCTGCTCCTTCGGTAGACAGATGCTGCAGGTGCAGCCCTCCTGCACCGGCCGGAAGTCCTCTGCGAAAGACCGGTGTCGCAGGTTCAATGTACCTGTCGGAACCACAGCGTTTCCGAAGCGCTATATCAATTAGTTGGAGTACATCGGATAGGGATACTAGACGTACAGCCGTCCGTGTCGGCCAGACACAGTCAAACATGTCCGCGCCGAGCGCAACTCCCATGATCAAGTCCTCGGGATAGCCCTAACCAGGTCAGCCTATAACATACACCCGCTGAATGAATAACTTACCACTCCCATCACATATCGCGGCTTCTTCTCCGGGAGCAGTCCCGTGCAAGTATCCACCCTATCTTGTCAGCCGGAACCCACATGGATAAAGGGTATAACATACACCTTGCAAAAGTCCTCCTTCGCCTCACCACCAGAGAGACCACCAATGGCAATTCCCGGTGTATCTCGCGCCACCATCTCCTCGCAGCATTGTTTCCGCATTTCCAAATCCAGTCCACCCTGGATGATGCAAAACAGATTCTGTCTCTCGGGGTACTTGTGTGCGTCGATACAACGGTCCAGCCAGCGAACGGAACGCTCCATGGCTTCGTGGATTCTCGCTTGGTCTGGCGAAGTGGTCGCGATCACGTCGTCCAATTGCATGATGATATCGGATCCGATCGAGTTTTGTAACGAGATGGAATGCTCGGGCGTGAGCAGCCTGTCAATGTTTTTAGCTTCGCCAGCTACCACACAGTTTACCCAAAGAAAGGGATAACGAACATCGGTGTGCCATCATGAGGACTCAAAAACCGTACACCCTCCTCTGTGACTGTCGCAAGTTTAAGCAAGGACACCATTTGGAATCTGCCTCCGTCAGTCAAATGTTTCATTCACCGAGATATCATTGGCAGCGCACCCTCCACTATCTGTAAGAATATTTCGGTCCCATCCCTGCAACTTATGCGCCCCGCCTACGGCATCCAGCACCGCCTGTCCGGGTTTCAATCCAAGGTGGTAGGTATTATTCAGACAGAGCTGGCATCCCGTCTGTCGGAGCTGGTCGTACGTCAAGCCCTTCAAAGACGCCTGTGTCGCCACGGGCATGAAGATAGGGAGGGGGACATCGCCATGGGGGAGGCGGAGGGTACTGGCACGTGCTTTTGTTGTCTAGGTATAGATAGTAGTCAGCATACGATTAGACTCTCAACAGGATTGGAATAACTAGCATACTGAACACTTAGCATGCAAATCAAAGGTCAATGCCGAGGGCATGGGTTTGCGCGTGGCCGGGGGTGTGGCAGTCGACATGGTTGCGATAGTAGGAGCCCCGCTCGGAGCTGGAGCTGAAGAGGGGATGATGCGGGCACGGCCTGCGGTTGCTGCCAAATTATAAGAGGCTGTTGGGGTGATGGATAGTCTGGTGCCTGAGCGGCAGCTTCTCATCCAATTCTGCGGGGTGAATCGAGCATACATTCATGAACCACCAGGAAGCATGTCACTTTTCTGTCTGTCAGCGACTCTTTTTGTCTTTCTTGTCTTGGATCAATATCAGTGATGTTTGTCTTGTTTGTATGTTTTGCACTTGGGTGGTATTATACCAAGAATGCTGTAATAGCCATACATAATTACAATACAGACATCTTCCCCGCATTTACTCCGTCTCCTCCATTTCCAAGTATTGCCGGTCCCTGCGGAGGTCAATCAATCTGGAGGATTCCCTGGAGAAGCCTATCTATCCTCCACATGGAAGTCCAATTATCCCCCACGTCTACCTACGAGTTCAATCATCAGCTGCTCAAGGAAATGAAAGATTACAGGCCCAATCGTTCCAATCAATCAACGGCACACAAACCTTGCATACCCGCCTGACTGACGCCCGCAGCAAAAAGAACTTCCGCTCAACTGAGCCAATTTTGCCGATCAGCCACTAGCAAGCAGCCATGCAGCTGAAGTAGCCTTTGGGGATGGCGGTCTGCCTCCGATTCGGGGCTAGTTGAGCTGAACTGAGTTGGAGTCAGCCGGTCTGTCGGTCTTCTCGCCTGGACTTTTCTGCGCTCTCTTTTCCTGTCGGTCTCCCTTTGACGCATGGTTGAGTCACGGAGGTTTACGCAACGATCTATTGTGACAAGGGGCGCTGCTACTGATTCATCATTTTTGAGCTGCACGGCAGTCATTTCTCGCCCAAGACACTATGATGAGTGGGGAAAAGGACTTGGACCACGCTGAGAGCGTGCAGGATATTGAAGCTGCTCCGCAGGTGAGCTTCCTAACTCTCCTCTCCTTCAATTTACAGACTCCTAATGGCGATTTAGGTAACCCAGGAGAGCTACTCTGGGATAGATCTCGGCATCCGTGAGAAAGCTCTGGTCTGGAAGCAAGACTTGCGCATTGTGCCACTCTGCGCGGGCATCTATCTTCTTTGCTATCTGGATCGTTCCAACATAGGTAATTGACATCCTAGGGCATGCAGTATAGTGTGCTGACAGACCAGGAAATGCCAAAATCCTCAACCAAGATACCGGCAATGATCTGCTCTCGGAGACCCATATGACTTCGTACCAGTACACGTAGGTATCTGCTGTCAAATCGACTGCGCGAGTGCTAATCATGCAGTGTCGCACTCATGGTGTTCTTGATCGCGTATGCGCTGTTCGAAGTGCCTTCCAACTATCTTCTCAAGAAGTTGAAGCCCAGTGTAAGTCACCCCATTGCTTTCGGGGATTGGCTAACACAAACAGAGATGGATCGGTTTCCTCATGCTAGCCTGGGGAGCTACCACAATGGGCTTGGGCGGCTCGCACAATTTCTCCCAAGTAACTGGTATCCGATTCCTGCTCGGAGGTAATTAACGAAGATAGTGCTCAATTGACTTTTGTGGAATCTGCTGACCCTGACATGACAGCCACGGAGGCCGGTCTCTTCCCCGGACTCGTATACTACCTGACCTTCTGGTATCGCAATTCAGAGCGGTCCATGCGTGTTGCTCTCATCCTAGCGTCCGCCACTCTCGCGGGTGCTTTTGGCGGCGCCATTGCCTACGGAGTAGGACATATGAACGAGGTTCGCGGCCTATCAGCCTGGCGATGGCTGTTCATCATCGAAGGTGCTCCGTCGTGCGCCTCGGCTTTTCTCGTTTGGTTCTTCCTCCCTGACTATCCCGAGTCGGCTTCGTGGCTCAGCCCGGAAGAGAAGGCTCTTGCTATTCACAGACTGAAAGAGGAAGGCTCCCATGGGGCGGCCAAGGCCATGAGCTGGGAAGAAGCGAAGGAGATCCTGACGGATTGGAGACTATACGCGCACTATATAGTTAGTCCCCCAGCGCAACTCAGCGACAGGCCCTAACAATGCTTGGTATAGGTGTATTTCGGCATCTCGACCCCATTCTCTAGTCTTTCCCTGTTTACCCCTGCCATCGTCAGTGGCCTGGGATATGCGGATCTGCGGGCCCAACTCATGACAGTACCACCATGGGCTGCTGCCTATGTGGTGACCACGGTCGTTGCATGGTCCGCTGACTACTTCAACAGGTATGTAGCCATCTGCTTCCTTCCAGTGTAGTACTGATGTATGAACCGAAACACAGCCGTGGTCTGCATTCCGCCCTCTTTGCGTTTATCGGAGCCATGGGCTTCCTCGCATCTGCCGTCCTTCCCGCAGACGCATACTTGGTACGCGCAAGCATCCATCCCAATCCAGCCTTTATCCAAACGACCACCCCGCTAATTCCTGCAACAGCACCGATACGGATGTCTCGTAGTCGCAGCTAGCGGCTCCTTTGCCTGCATCCCGCCATTACTCGGCTGGCTATCTGCCAATATCCGCTCCACAGCAGGGACCGGCCTAGCCATTGCATTGAACGTGTCATTCGGGGCGCCGGGACAGATTGTAGGGGTATGGATTTATAAGTCCGACGAGGAGAAGAAGGGTTATCCGACGGGACATTGGACGAATGCGGCGCTGCTGCTGATGGTCACGACGGGATGCATTCTGCTGCGACTGTATTATGGATGGAGGAACAAGTGGGCCAAGGGGGGTGAGAGGTTCGCTTATTGATTAATTAATTGATTGAATCACTGCGTGCTTAACAGCTTAGTATACCATGAATATATATTTGAAGTTAGGGTCTGTCAGCCTGGCGAGGGTCAACTCCTGTGTCGAAGGGAATAGTACTCACCAGCATCGATTTTTCATATCCGCTGCATCAATTCTTCTCAGGTCATCCCCTGGAGAACTCGAGCTCAGAATTAATTCCAGCACTCCTCAGCAACCCATTTCGCATCCGAGTATTTCTTGCGTAAGTCTCGCGAAGTAAGACGGTGAACGAGTCATGCTAGTGCCAAAAAAAAAAAAAAAAAAAAAAAAAAAAAAAAAAAAAAAAAAAAAAAAAAAAAAAAAAAAAAAAAAAAAAAAAAGAAAAAGGGACTAGCAAGAAAAAGGCAGTTAGTTCTGGACAATAAGACGCGCAGAAAACAAGTATTCCAGCGGGTCTTGGGACACAACCATTCGTAATTCTCTCTGCTGGGTTTTTTCCAGGAGGGCCCTAGTGAAGCCCTGAATGGCATAATTGCTATCTACCGTATGGTGGAAGGGTGCGCGGGTCACACGGAGAATAATAAATGAATGATTGGCATGTGAACCATGGAACCGGAGAGACTGGCGGGCGGGCGGGCACAACACGTGAGGGAAATAAGGTTAAGCTCAGGGCCATGACGGGCTGCTAAAACAGAGGTTTGGTTTGCCAATATTCAGCATCCCCTGGAGGTATAGGGGCCAGCAATCACTACTGAATCACCCGCTAAGCACTATCCAACCTGGTATCCCAGGGGTTTGGGTGCTGTGGATATTCCGCGTCTGACAAAACTCCCGAACTGGCGGTGGGACCTGAGGGTCTCCCACTTTTCTTTTCTTCACTTAGCGCTGACTGCCCTTGAGGAACTGCTCAGCGCCCAAATAGTAAAATAACCAAAATTTAGATTGATGGCATGACTTCATTCAAAAGTAAACGAGACAATAAAAAAAATATCAATCCCGGTAGACATTAGTCTGTACACTCATTCATGGAAGGGCTTTCCCAACCAGACACTGCCTCAGAAAAAGACACAACGGTCTGGATTAATTGAAAAGAAACAATTCCCGAGAAGATCCCTCAACTCCGCCCATAAACGCTGTGAGAAACGATAAGCAAAAGAAGACGAACAATTTTTTTTTCTTTTGGTTTTGTCAATTTTCCCCTGTCTGCATTCAGCTGGCGCACGACAAACCGCTTCTGCTCCGCATTGGGCGATCGCTTGTCTAGGGTGCATGAGCGATGGGCGCATTTCTACTTCGTCGGAATTGGCCACAGATGGCTGAGCGGGCATAGGGAGGAAGAAAAAATAAATAAATAAAAGAAGACTGGCAGTCTGGGTCGCTGCCATGATGAAGGAGGAAAGAGAATAAGGGCCTCAAAACGAGCTCGATCAAACTGACAAAAAACTCACACCTCGCACGAATCTGTTCTGTCGTCCTATAGCATTCGACCGGGGCCCGACTGTCTGTTTTAGAGAACTGGTGAATATGATAACAGGACTGTCAGATGCGCTCGCCGCCTGCGGCATGAATCAAATCAATATGACCGGACCATCCGAGCCGAATACGGCAGGGGCACCGCAGAACAGTCAGGGGCCAAGGTTCATCCGCTCAACGGTAACCGTCTTCCCGCAGGAAGTGAACCTCAGCCATGTCCACAATCCACCCCATACTGTTGTCGTGCCATTCTGCGTTGGGAAAATAATCAAGGGAATCGAGCGGGAGAGAAGCAAACAAGTCTCGAGAACGAAGAAGGAAAGGTTCATTGTCGACATCCGAAATGTTGTACATATCTGCGAGACCCGAGGAGTAGGCATCAGTCCGGATAGCGTCGTACATAACATGCAACCTGAGCATAAAAAGAAATAAAAAGAACCGGAGTAGACGAGAGCGAGGGAAAGGAGAGAGACATGAGTCATTCTCCTGGTGAACATCCAGACAAGATCTAGAAATACAGCCTCTCGACGGACATCAGGGGTTGCTGGTCTTGGTCAACGCCCTATAAGCGACCTCGGCAGCATCTTCTCGGGCATTGTTATGACCGTCGAAGAAGTATCGTCCCGGAATTATCCACGGAATATTCGGGACATGGTGCTGAACGGTGACCTTGGAGGTCCAAGCTGTGCGACCTCCTGAACAGCGACACACCCGTCAGTATAACCCGATCTTTTGTTTGACTTGGGAAGGCTCAAAAGTCGGTGAAGCACAGCTTAGCTTCACCATCACAAGCACACAGTGGACAACAGCAAGCAATGAGGGGCAAGGAAGGGACATGGAACTCCAGCAACGAGGGGTAACCAGGAGAGTCGAAGGCTGGGAGATACGAAGAAAAGAGCTTCTCACCTCGACGATCGGAATCGTAATTGTAAATCGGCTCCTTCAACTTGTTCTCAAAGCAGTATACTTTGTGAGAAGTCAGGGTTAGTTATCTGACAGAAGAAGGGGGCCGCCGTCACGGCTAAGTCGAAAGTGCAGAGAGGAAGATTATTGCAGCGGAGTGGGGCATACTTTCAAGTCTGTCCTGCCAATGCCTGCTTTCCTTTGCGGCCTGCGAAGTCTTGGTGGCCATGATGAAGGATGTCTGTGTTTCCGTTTTCGTAGTAGAAGAAAACAATTGGTGAGAATGACTGGCTTTGATTTTCACCAAAGAGAAATCAAAGCGCAGATCTGAATTGGGTTCGATATCCCACAACGGTTGGAGAACAAAACTCTCTCGCACGGCAGACAATACTTCACACCCTGAGTAATTGAAAATAATGGGAAGAGGGGTTTTCGACCACACAACACCAATGGATGGTCAGATCTTCAAAGTAGAATTGAGTGGGACTAATGATGGTTCAGATGAAAGATAGAAAAATATTTGCCAGTCCTTGTTGCTTTGTCTTGACTTTGCTTGGGGGATTTGCGAACTGGTCTGCTCTTTCAATCGAACAGCGTCGATAGACCTGGGAAGCGGGGAGTCATATAAACTGTGGGCCATACCCTCCCAAACCCCGAAATGTCACTGTGCAAGCAAGTCCAATTTGGCGTGACAAACACGGAACCTAATCATCAAACCTAACGGACGGGCTTATGCATGCCGATGTGGACATGGCACAGTGTCAGCAATTTCTCCCCCTCCTTATCCCCCTCCACTCAGGGAACGCCAGTTGCATGGAGTACATGCGGATCATTTTGAGGCTGCAAGCTGGAACGGGCCGGCGCACGCCGATTGAATGTGTGCCCTTGAAGAAACGCCAGGAGACAGGGAATAGGACCGCTAGTCTCCACACAGGCCAGATCTACTGACAGACAGGGGGGGGATGGGGGATAATCCAAGACAAAGAAATGAAGCTGTGATACAGGGGGTAAAAGCAGAAAATCTGCCAGTTCGTAGTCATTGTTGTTTGACAACTCAGAAAGGACGCCTGGACTCCCGGTCTTCGTGGCTCGAGTTCTGCTTCTCCTGTCCCGCAAACGATGTATACATCGGGTAGGAACAAGCCACTCGCCTCATAGACGCTCTTCAGGAAGGAGGTCCGTCTCTTTCTGGAAGACATGGGACGGTTGACGGGGAACCTGGGAAGGCCTAGTAGTAGTTGCCCAAAAGCGGAGGAGGGACCCATAGACCGAATGGCGACGAATCGAAACCAGAGTATGATTTTATGTTGACCAGTTGGGCCACTCAGAATATTGAAAGCGGGCCCAAAGACCACCGTGCCAGCTCATCAAAAGACTCGAATCATAAAAATTCGAGCCATTGTCAATTTTAGACCCATCAAATGGTACCCTCAGCCCTAGAACAAAACGGTCATTGACCGGGCCGCTCTGCATGGGTACTTGTTATCGGGAAGGGGGCTGCAGAGTCCAGGGTGGCCAGAGCTTGCTCGATGGCATCACTATAATCCGGAAGGGGTAAAAAACGAAACCTTCAGCAGGGGTCTGAAAACAGAAAACAGTGTTGGAAGGCCAGCTTGTGCACCAGAATCACTCTGAGGGAGACACAAATTGCCAGCGAAGAGCGAGCTGGGTATGCTTGACCCAGGCCATTTCCGGTAGTAGAGATGCCATGATTCGTTGCTTTCCTCTGGCATTGTGTTGGGCATTCATACGTGCATCATTTCGATTCAATCTCTCTTCGCTTGCAATATGCAACTACTTGCGAACCACCTTAGAGGGGAAAGGGAAGGGGGGAAAAAGAGACCGGGGGGGTTGTGTTAATAATTATTTCTCTGTTAGTTTATTGGAAGCAGCAAGGAAATCGTGGAAAGTGATGAAGAACCTGCATAAGCAAGCAAGATTGATAACCAGCGCGCCAAACAACGGGGAAGGCTGGAACGTTTCCACGAACCGCTTTTCGAGGCGGCGACCAGCCCGTTGATTCGACGCGCCGTTGCGTTTCTTTTTTGGCGACGAGCCTCGATCTGCCCCGCATCGTGTCTTGGAGAGGAGTTTCATCCGGAGATGGAGTTGAGTAGGATAATAGAACGATTGTTTTAACAGGTGGTTGAGACATTAGACCGAAAATAGAAGAAGTTATCAAGGTTCCAGTAATCATGTCACTCTCCGGTAACATCTTGGAATAGTATCCCTACAGAGGGTTGGTGTGTACCTGGCTGCCATTCATTCCACCATCGATTCCCTCTTGTGGTGTACATTCATCAGCACAGCAGTATCTTCTGGTTTTTTTTTTTTTTTTCTTTTTTTTTTTTTTTTTTTTTTTTTTTTTTTTTTTTTTTTTTTTTTTTTTTTTTTTTTTTTTTTTTTTTTTTTTTTTTTTTTTTTTATCTTCCCATTCCAAGCCTAGCCAGATCATGCATGCTGTCCTCTTCGCTTGCCATCTGATCTGGTCCAGACCAGGGGTTGAACAAGTCAGGCAGACAAGGAACGAACTATAATCGCGGGTCCTGTTCCCCGGCCGGGACAGCAAGAGTCGACAGCTAGCTAGTAGCTGGCTAAAAAAGGTCCAAGGTGGCTGGCTGGGCATTAGGTTCATGAGATATGCAGCATTCTAAACTGACATGCGCAAGCGTCATCCCCAAGTTCAATGCTGATCATAATTCAAAATAGTACCAGGAAGATGCCAGCAGAGAGAAGGAAAGGTGAGGCTGAAACAGGCAGCCAACTCAGGTTCACACCACCCACTTGCTTGCCTAGTACTACTTAGTACTGCTAAGTAGTAAGTAAACTACTAAACTACATCCAGCAATCATCACCACCACCACCAACACCACCATCCACCCCCCTCATCCGAACCTGCACGACCCTCGGGTTCCTGTAACACATCATCGCCAATCATGCCGGTCTGTCCTTCCGGCAACCGCCCAAATGTACCACCCCCACTCCTCTTCCAACTGCGCAAATACCAGGAAGAAGTAAACAAGAAAAATTTAGAGCACATGGACCAACCAAAATTCAATGCGAAACCCCCCCTGCCAAATCCCAATTAAAAAAAGAAAGAAAAACAAAGTAATAGAAAATCCCATCATCATTTGCGGTCGTTATCGTCGTTAGAGCCAAGTGGTCGGCTAGCGAACCCCTGTCAATGAAAGTGCGCCGGTTTGCAAACCGGTCTTTCCCCTCACAACACGATGGCATGACGTGTTGCCGCCGTGTCGCCTTTGACCATCCGTTCTTCCTCCATCGATAGCCTATCATTCTTCATGCGGACCCTCGTCGGTGGAACACCTCATCGAGAAATCGCCGGGGACCCATGAGCTCAATACTCTTCGAAAGGGTTGATCGCATCGGCTGGATGAATTGGGTGTGTCTCTTCGTGTGCCATCGGCGTCGGATGCAATCATCAACTAGGGATACTAGGCCTGTGGCAACAAACACACTGTACACTAGTCAGCCCCAAACTCTAAAAAGGAAGACCATCGACCCGACACTAAAGAGAGGGGAGTTACTTACTCGGCGACGTCGGGCATCTTCTCATACACTGACGGGTCGCTGATCCACATGGATGATGGTGGAACCCATCCGCCCTTTTTCTCCTCCTCAGCTGCTTCCATCGGTGTCAGGATCTCTGGGACAATATGAGCGACGGTCTTGGATGTGCGCGTGTTAACCAAGTGATAGGAGACTTCGCGCAAGTCTCCCTCTTTCCGACACTCGCGTCTCCATTGGTACCGTGTCGACCAGTACTCAAACTCATATCGCTTGGAGAGACCTGCACCCCGGCGCCTCAGCTCTACGTGAGCATAGTTGGAAAATTCCAATAAAGTGCTATCGGTGAGCACAAAATGGCGATCCCAACCACCTCTGTGGTCGGAGGGCTTGTCCTCAAAAGATTCATCATCATCTTCCGCCGACCTATAGCCGGAGTCCTGGCGCTTATGTTCGTGGCTAGGCAGTGATCCGTGGCCACTTGAACCCGGCCGCAAGCTAGCCAACACACTACCCCAAGACCGTCGAAACACCGGATGCCTGTCCGAACTCGACGCGACAGGCCGTCGTTCGGAGTGGCACACTTCCCGCCCAGAGTCTCGACAGTAGCGTCGGAAGGAGCACTTTCGCGTAAACAGGTCATACATGCGAAGATGGAACAAAGTTACATCTTGCTGATATCCACCTCTTTGCGGCACCATCGTGTCGACGCGGAGGTTCATGTTTCCATCGAGTGTTGCATCGTCGTGTCGAATCAGGAGTCGTCGAGAGGACGGGAATAGCTGCCCAAAAGTCGACGGGTCGGAAGGGACAACATCTGTTGAGAAAACGTCCAGCTGACGGTCGATTACTTCGTAGCGCGGGGTCTCTGGGGGATCATCTTCCGACGGGACCGTAGAGGCGTAGGTCGACACTGAGGCTTTAGGATCTTCTTCATCGTAAATGTCCATGTCTATGCCTCCTCGGTGAAGGGGAGTGGGTCGATCGCTGTAGATCGTAGGGGCCGTGCTTTTCGAGCGTTCCGAGACATCACTGTTAGTGGAACTGGAACTGCCACCGGTCCTCGAACCATTCCGGTAAGACGATGCACCGTGGGATCCCATGACGGCGCTAATGTGATAGGGGGCGCCGTCGGATAGGTTGTGAAGCGATAATAACCAAGCGGACGTGCAAGGATGGTGGCGTATAGTTTTGGGTATCGTTCTGGCTTGTCGAAGAGTGACAAGAGACTGTTTCAATACCCGAGCCGATCCGACAGTAGCACTTAATTCCTAATCCAGGCAAGCTTAAGGGATAAGTTGCATATAGTAGGGGGTGGGAAGGTGAAAAGAGTGGTGGTAGCGAGTTAAGCAAACAGGATGAGGTAGGGATAAATATGTATTTCAATCATAGCCTGATCTCGTGGTCCAAGCAACTTTCCCGCACAAAAGCCCCAGCAGTCTCAGAGTCCGTAGGTGAGGAGATTCGGGAAGAGCAGTGCACAATGAGGCAAATTTCAATCCAAGAGCAGGATAATTTGGTCAGATGAAGAGGAGGGGGGTGTTTCGGCGAAAGGGACAGGCGAGATCGAGCGGATAGAGGGAGAGGGAGAGGGATTGGAGGGGAGGGAGTTGGCGTGAGAATAAACACGGGTGTAGAATAATAATAGGAACCGTAATCGTGAATCGGGACAAAGAGCAGGCAGGAATCCGAGGTCAAGATCAGGCTGTGAACTCAGCCCTGGAACAATCCGAGGGGTGAGAAGCGAATGAATGGAGGGAATGTGGAAGGGGGCCGTGGATCATAGCAGATGACGCCAGGCTTTGCAGCACAAGGGGAGGGTTTCAGGGTATGAAGCGACCGAGATGACACACGGCATCCTCCCACCTCCATACAAGTATAGTAAGTGGGAGGGAAATGCGCGTGGCGCAAGAAAGTCCGTCGCAACGGAAGAGAACCAAAGGGCAAAAAGCACGGAATGAAGGATGGGAAAAGGAACGCCTGGCGAGGGCAGCCACGTCGGCCAGCGGAGAACCAACCAGCCAACAACTGACGGACTGACTGACTTGGCCATCTCTCACTGCTCTCTTCTCGCACATTCCTGTTGGTTGACCTGGTGCTTCTTTTCTTCCTTTTTTGGTCATCGGAATTTGTTCCTTCGAACAGAAAAGGAAAGAAAAAGAGAGTGAATAAAAAAAAAAAAAAAAAAAAAAATTAAGAAGCATTAAACTTTATCTACGGGAGAAAGTTTCAGATTGCTTTACTTCTTCCTCGCCCACGCTAATAGTGCGGATGATGCTGTGCTGGTGATGCTGGCAATATCCTCGTTGTCCCCCGGAATCAGCAGATCCAAGCGATACACAATTCTTCCAGGTAAGTCTGGCTGAATGATCAGCAAGGATTCTGCCTACAGCCTTGCCCTTGGGACCTTGGCTGACGGTAGTGCTACTACCAAGAGACTTCAACTGCGAAGACAATCCATGCGCATCTACAGAGCCCCAGGTATCATCATAATTATTTCTCAAACAGACTATGGCTGCTACTTCATCAGCCTAATTGGGATGACTCGTGCCTTATTCCGACCGCTACGACCACGAGGTTCTAGAATCGCCCAGACAAGGTTTAGACTGCTTATCTTGAGTTACCTTTCCCTTGCAAGGGCATTTCTCGGTAGGTCTTTTTCCTTTTTCTCCAGTGCGTCCAGGATATTCTCCGAGACTCCCAGATGTGGACATTTCCCGACTGGTGCTGTATACAGCCCAAGACAGTCAAAGCCTGTTTGTATGCGAATTCCATCGTATAGTTGTAATCGCGTCAAAGAAGGTCGACGGAAGACACGATCCGGCGCAGACTGGGCGTTGTCCCTGCAGGAAATTTGCGACTTACTTGGTACTTCGCACGCGGTGTGGATTGGGAAATATTCATTGCTGACCGAACGCTGAATGGAGAATGGCCGACAACCTATCAACAAACAATTCATCTGCTTAGCTTTTCTTTTTCTTGCAGTGGGAGAATAGTACTTTGTCACCGGAGACAAGGAGAAAAGAAAAACAAAGGTAAAAAGCCTGGAAAATACCAATGGTCAAGTCCACAACATCTATCAGATCGATGCCTGACTATACAGTACTTAGTGACCCAACGGTGGGAAACAGTACCATGGAATCGACTGGGGTCGCCTCTTCGGATCGGACCGAATGAATAATCGCCCATGCTCTGCCTCTCTCTTGTGTCTCCCCCTTCAGGCAATCCGATCAGTCTCGCCACATCTCTAGCCAAGTTGAGTGTAAAAGTGGTGCGACACCTCAGATATACAGATCACCGGGGATTTCCATGTGAGAAGAGGCGGCTTTTGGAGGCGAAGACGTGGGGAGATGGATTCCGGGCTCGGGGGGGTTCTGTGTTGTCTTTTTCCCACCCAAAAACTCAAACACGAACCCTATTTCCGGTTTCTCTCCTTGACGACCCCCACAACGATGGGGCCTCCCAAGTGGGGCGCGGTCAGTGCCCTTGCCTTCGCTTGTCTATGGATTCTGATGGAGTTTCTTCTCTCACCCTTCTCCATAGGAAAAATCGGAGATGGTTCGACATTCCACAGTCGCTTAAATGGACACCTGAAATTGTGATCATCTTTCTCCCTTTTCTCGCCAATCAATCCATTGTGCGGACGGGAGATAGCGACCCCAAGGCATCAGTGCAGTCTACTACTAATTTAAGCAACCATCGGACACTTCCCAACCAGGTAAATATGCAATACACATTACTAGTCGGAGATGATACCCAGTCCCTTGCACCATACATGCACCCGAGGTTTGGAGTGATCTGCTGTTGCAGAACCAACATCAGAAGTACGAGACACTGTTTGTCTATCGTTGTACGTCACACTCATTGTTGTACTTCAATCTCTTCCATGAATTCCCCCCTACACAATATCCACGCTGTCAACAGCAACCTTGACATACTATTCTTCTCTCAGTGACAGCCTGGTGCATAGTAGCGTCATTTAGACCATCTAGACCCGGAACTATCGGACCGACCTAAAACCGGTATCGTAGATCAAATGTAAGCAAGCTGACGGCTGACGGTGGTACAAGATTCCAAAATTCCAACAATTCCACTGGCACTGACACTGACAATTGGCTTTCTGTCTTGGTCAGTTTCATCAATTCATGAATCAGGCCAGCTATCTCGAAGGGAGGGGAATGGAGGAGGAGGGGCTACTGACTTGGCTGATACATACCACTACGTCACAGTCACACCCAGAGACATCATTAACATCACCAACATAACATGCCTGCCTGATGAGGATCTACTGAGTGCTTTCTACTCAGCAATTGTTACTGATGATCGTCAATTTTCCCCATGTACTGTTGACATGAATATTCTAACTGCAGATGCACTCATTCCTCCACAAAACAGATGGGATATGTAAACATGTATGTATGAGTATGTATGATATCAAACTTTAGATACTTTGGTTTCTGCCCACTACCTAGCACTATGGTACATACCACATAGTAAGTAGGTGAGCTTGGAAGGGGGATAGGAGGTTACATAAGTTAGTAATGCCCAATGCTAACTGGTGTCATCATATCATCCTACCATATCTGGAACAACCTCCTCAGTTTACTCCCAACCATCTACATCCTACCAGATATACTACCAAAATCCACCTTCATTATGATCAACACACCCGTTTGAGTGCACTTGTATCCTCATTAGCAGCTAGCAACTGAGCTACTAAGTGTACCAATTGCTCGCTACGGCCTGAATAATACTGAGTAATTATGCCAGATTGCCATACGTCAGGATATGATATGGTCAGTAAGTTGAAACAAAGGGAACTGTTTCAGCTAGTTCACCACACTGCCATTGGATTGATATTCACCTTCGCAACTGTCAGTTCAGTTTCTTCGTACTTCGTTATTAAGACCACAATAGATTCATGCAGCTCAATAGGTCCACTTACATATATATATATATGATATATGAACTATGCATCAAGCATATACTACTGGTACGTGGGGATTTTATCCCAGTATATCCAAAATCTCTAGAAATTTCTTGTAAAGGACGTGCCAATCAATATCCAGCTTCTGTCAGGGTCCGATTCTAGACAGATTTGATGAGTTGGGGGAACTACGGCTCTAGAGCCAGGTGCAGGCAAAGAAGAGATTGATCATAGAGAAGAGATCGTCTTCCATCTACAGTATTTTGATAATCAAATGGGAAGAATAATCCGAAGATGATCGCGTCATGAAGATACTCTACAAGTCCATGCGGGTCGCACCTTCCCTATGTGCCCAAATCAATTGTAGGTCTTGGTCTATCCTACCTTGTATATGATCCTATATCCCCACAGGTACCGGTAGAAATTCACTCACGCCAGTATTACAAGAGATAAAATTTACAATCTGCCCGAAGCATACCCTTTGAATCAAACACACCGAAGCTCTATAAGACTGCGAAGTTGTGAAGGTCAACTTGAACTCGCCGCAAGTTCATGGACACATATACCAACAGCTCAAACCTGCATCCAGAGCGGTTGAGGCAGTTCGTCGCCGGGCTGTATCATCGCTTCCTGACGGCAAGCCTTCGATCCGGCCGGTGGGGATATGGGTCCTGCTCGACTGCTTGGGGCTGGCGGATAGAAGCCAACGTAAGCCTCGCGGCGGGCAGGTTCCCCGACGGTGACAGACCAAGTGTGCAGGCCATAATACGACGCGATGGAATGGACGAGCCAGCGACTGAAGGTGAGAACATTATGGTAAGCATGGATCGGCGATTTGAATAGGTGAGTCTACACTTACCCGAATCCAGCTGCCCGGTCGTCGACCAGGCTCTCAAACACCATCTTCTGCCCATCATGCTCATGATGAGCACTCATTGCCTCACGCATCTTTTGGAGTCTTGCTCTTCTCTGAGGCGAGTCGTGCATCAGGCCGTTTCGACCCACAAACACGATCTCATCTTCAGATTCACTGTCGGATGATTGCGGGGCATCTGCCAGACCCTCCTGCTTCAGTAAACTTTGCTTCTCGTTCCATCGCTGGATGAATTGTCTGATGTCCTCTTCGATATCTTGAAGTATACCGCGTGCTGCACGTGCATGCTTTAGTCTCTGTCGCAGCTCCTTAGGAACACGATGCTTCTCGGTCCGTGTCTCCATCTGCTGGGATGACCTATGGTCCAGATGCGCATAGTGATTGTCCCAGAGAGGTGCAAGGTAGTAAGGCAAAGGGTCGTGACGAGTGTGAGTGGCTTGGATATCCCAATCCTTTGAGGATGGCGGCTCGGCCCACGGATTGTTCAGAAGACGATCTTTGCAAGAAAGCACATTCTGTCAGCATCTATCGAGTGCAATGATAAGGCACGTCCGGCCCAGGAAAAGCGCGGAAGCCCAGCCACTGGCGTATATCCGATATGTCAAGACATACCATTCTCCCAACGCTGCCTGCGACGACTACCATCCTTTCCCTTCAACAAGGCTTCGCGCCTCTTGAGACTATCACGGCGAATCGGCTCGCGGCGCCGAAAGGTCACCGACGCCACCTGAGTCTCCTTGGTTGGCTGGCCTAAGACCTTGACCTTAGGCGCGGAAGGGCTTCCCGCTGTCGGGACTGGGTCATCTAAGGGAATTGATAACGAGACTGTGGTGCCGCGAACGCCTGCGCGCGTAGGAGTGGACTGGGCAAAGGCCACATTGGAATCGGCGATCGGCACTGACTCGGAGAGAGTCAGACTCTCCAAGGATGCAGCTGCCTGTTCAGTCCAGACGGAGATAGCGCGAGCCTGCTGTGGTGAGAGGGATCCTCTCGGGTTCACTTCAGATGGGAAATTCGGATGAATGGCCATGGTGAGAGCGCAACGCGGTTTCAGAGGGGTGTCGATAACGGGTAGGCCTGTGGGACAGGGGAACCGGGATAATGGGGGGCGGTTAAACACAGAAAGAGTGTCGCAGCCTGAGGCGAGAGTATCGAGTACTCTGTAGTACTCCAGGAAGAGACCACTAAGGCAGTGACTTCTGGAGAAGACGACAAGAATCGGGGGAGGCGGGGGGGCGTGGACGAAGGGAAGCCCTGCTCACAGATAAGAGGAGATAACCACCGCCTGCAGTCCGGTCGCGTTCGGCGATCGAGCCCAGTCGGTACAATACGGTAAGCGCTGAGAATTCCGGGCTCGGATCCACCAGTTGACTCCCACTGGGGCACGAGAATCCTCAATGGCTGGTCATTGGTGCCCTTGACGCTTACCCTAGCCCTACCTGCCTGAATGGGTGTTGAGCCAGGAACCTTCTGTGAGTCATCGTGACTGCCAGTGGCGCCCTGATTCGCGCGCCGTTGGCTTCACGCGACGTGCGTCTATCCGCATCTCCCGCGGCGGTGATGTAACTCCCTCGAACCTTGGAAAATGGGACTCTCGGATTGCCATCTTATCTTTCAGATATTCCTCACCCCAGGCCTGTGTAAGTACTTTACAGCAAGGTATTGTGGTGTGTCTCCTACTAGTATGGGTGACTGGACTGGACTGCTCCGTAGATCCCTCTTCAAAGCAGCGTGCGAAATGTCCCAATAATACAGCCGTAGACAATGGCTTTCAGACACGCGCCCTTCATCAAATCCATAGCTTTTTCGGTCAACACTGTATGTTGTTCGTGTGGCAAGATTGGATGCCTTTTTACGATCAAATCGAATACCGAGCGGGATTGTGTAGCCCCGGTTAACTGCGAACCTACCAAACGAAAAGTAGTTGCCTGTGGTGGTTGTCATACAATAAGTTAGGTTGGGGACATCCCCTTAAGAGGAAAATCCTGGTGCCTCAGGTACCTACCCCACGATTCACGGCAGCCAGCAATGATCCGGGCTCAGGTACACGGACTCGTGACGGTCGCACAACGGGACCTACATTAGTATGGCATAGTACAAGGGTCGACATATGCGATAGGAGTAGAGTCCGCCTTGACAATGTCTAAGAAAGCATGCTGAGCCCCCTCCCCCAGTGTTTATAGGTGAGTAGGAATGGAGTATAGTGCTTGAGTGCTTTCACGCTGGTAAACGGACCCGCTGGGCGGCTAGACTGCCTTGTTTTCGGTCTAGGAACCATTCAAGATTCAACGGCTGGCTACAAGTCAAGTCAGACCATCTATCAATAGTGCGAGATAGCAGAGAGTCGGACCGGAGTCTCACAGGCATCCTTGGCGGTCGAGGAGTGATGAGTTGTGCGACCAGCGCGTGTTCCTTATTTAAGCCGCGCGCGCACCTCTGACGCAACGGTCTCAAAGGGGGGTCTCACCTCTTGCATGTTCGGCTGCATTCAATTCGACCTCTCCGTGTCTGTCTAGCATCACCCCGAATCCTATCGGAATAGTCCTCCGGTTAAGTCAACATTGCAAATCAGTCCTTTCATTTTTGCCCAGCTCAGCGCTCGGCCTTCTGTGACCCTTGGAGCCTGATCAATTGCCGAAAGGTGTTCGGGCGGGTCAGCCTTGGACAGCTCATTTGCAGTGCAGAGGTTCATCAGCATCAGCTGTACTACTTGACTTCCTATCATCATTATTGATTATTATATTATATCCTATCTTCTCCGCCAATCTTCCTTCGCCGGTAGTTTTTCGTAGACAACATGAAGCTCTCAATAGCTCTTGCACTCGGCGCAACGGCTTCGACGGGGGTGTTGGCTGCTGTTGTACCGCAGCAAGAACCGCTGATAACCCCCCAAGATCCCCCAACTCATCATCATCAGGAGAAGTTCTTGATCGAGTTGGCTCCTTATCAGACGAGATGGGTTACCGAGGAAGAAAAGTGGGACTTGAAACTGGTATAGCAACATTTCCCCATTTCATTACTGTCACAATAGCACATCTTACTAATTGCTCTGCGAATGTTCCATTAGGATGGCGTGAACTTCATTGATATTACTGAGGAACGAAACACTGGATTCTACCCAACGTTGCATGCTGGTAGCTATGTTCACTATCCGCCGACGATGAAGCATGCGGAGAAGGTGGTTCCCCTTCTGCGGGGTCTCTCCAAGGACAACATGGAGCAAAACCTCAACAAATTCACCTCGTTTCACACTCGCTACTATAGGTCGTCCACTGGTATTGAGTCCGCAAAGTGGCTATACAGTAGGGTTTCCGATGTCATTGAACAGTCTGGTGCAGCGAAGTACGGCGCCACTGTGGAGCAGTTCGCTCACTCATGGGGCCAATTCAGTATTATTGCTCGGATCCCAGGCCAGACTAACAGAACTGTTGTCCTGGGTGCACATCAGGACAGCATCAATCTTTTCCTCCCCTCTATCCTAGCTGCACCTGGTGCCGATGATGACGGAAGTGGAACCGTGACTATACTCGAAGCTTTGCGTGGTCTGCTGCAGTCAGACGCCATTGTCCGGGGCAACGCTTCCAACACAATCGAATTCCACTGGTATTCGGCAGAGGAGGGTGGTATGCTTGGTTCGCAAGCCATCTTCTCTCAATACAAGAGAGATAAGCGAGACATCAAGGCGATGCTTCAACAGGATATGACTGGCTATACCCAGGGGGCTCTGGACGCCGGTCGTCAAGAAGCCATTGGGATTATGGTTGACTACGTTGATGAGGGACTGACACAATTCCTCAAAGATGTCACTACTGAGGTAAGGTCACTCCCGCTTTTCTTTTCTTGAGAGACATATAACTAACGATTCCTGTCAAAGTATTGTGGTATTGGCTACATCGAAACCAGATGTGGCTACGCCTGCTCGGACCACACGTCCGCAAGCAAATATGGCTATCCCGCAGCTATGGCGACGGAATCCGAAATGGAAAACAGCAACAAGAGGATCCACACGACTGATGACAGCATCCGGTATCTAAGCTTCGATCATATGCTGGAGCATGCGAGGTTGACACTTGGCTTCGCTTATGAGCTGGCTTTTGCTCAATTCTAGTGTCCTTCATGATTTTACGTTGTTACCGTGTCTAGCAGATAATTCTGGCTAACTAGTGAGGCTTATATGTGGTCAGGTTTCCTGTGTCGGTTTATTGTGGCATTGGACAAGATTACAGAGTAACCAATACTCCATTTTGTAATGGAATAGATGTCTGAGGCTCCAAGTGTTGGCAAGGGACCTTGCCTATATACCACAGATTAATAAGATTGGCTTTGATGATCCAAGAATAGGCCTATGGCTGGACTTTCTATATGTTGACATTCTATTTTGTACCGGCAACAGACTCAAACACTAGCACCTAACAAATAAAACACGTGTGACTCTTATGGGTGGCATGATGATAGTCTGCAGAATGGCCCGATAAGATAAACGAAGGAGATCCAACTATACCCGATTGAGTCACACTAGCCTGAAACAGAAAGACGGTCACTCCGCCGGGGCGATCACTTCCACTGGCTTCAATCTTCGAGTCATTCCTGCGGTCTGTTTTCTCCTTGTTACCACTCCCTTTGCCCTTCAGATCAGATCCTGAACGGAGAAAGCTCACCCTTCATACTACATAATATTCTACATAACTTGCTTGGACTGAATTGGCGATATTCCGTCGGTCGCTCCTATCTATCGCCTACGTCACCAGCGGTGCCCCTCCAAGGAAGACCCCACCATCAGACCTTGGATCCGATATTAGTCGGTGTGTGGTCTCGAAAGAGGTTGCAACAACTTCTCCGAGCTCCAAGATACCGTTGATCGCAAGACGACCGAAAAGGCAGCCTAATTGGGGCGAACTACCTCTCAGATATCTTTTCTAAAGTATTCTGGCTGGATACTCAATTGAAAACTCAATTTCTCATCGAGTGGTATGGTACATACGGCTACCATGGAATCTACCGACCCCTACGCAAAGGAGCTTCAGATTGCCTGTCTCACAGTTCAGAGAGCCACGCTCTTGACGAAAAAGCTATTGGAAGCTGTGGACAAGGGGTCTTTCGACAAGAATGACGCCACCCCAGTGACAATTGCTGATTTTGCTGCACAGGCACTGATTATCGCTGCCATTCACCATGCGTTCCCCGACGATGAGTTTGTCGGAGAGGAGAGCTCAGATGCTCTTCGATCCGATCCTGCTCTCCTTGACAGGACATGGGAGCTGGTCTCCTCTACCCGCCTGTCGGACGAGGAAAGCGATGCGCTGCTCTACGCTCCGAGCAGTAAGGAGGAAATGCTTGATTTGATTGATCTCGGTGCTCAGGGCAACTGTAGCAAGCAGAGCCGTGCTTGGGTTTTGGACCCCGTTGACGGCACCGCAACCTTTATTCAAGGTCAGCAGTACGCCGTTTGTTTGTCACTGGTGGAAAACGGCTACCAGAAGGTTGGCGTCTTAGGCTGTCCGAATATGAATCTGGAGACGGGTCGCCTTCATGAAAACATCGTCGACCGAGATGGCTACGGGCACCAGGTATTCGCCGTTGCCGGACAAGGCGCATTTATTCGGCGAATGGGAACGGGAGCTCTCCTCCCCTCGCGCAAGATCGAGCCAAAGGCGCAGATTACGGACCCGAAAGATATCGATTTTGTCGATTGCGTGTCAGCGACATCATCCGACAGGAACATGCATGCCCGCCTTGCGTCGCATTTGGGTGCACCTTGGCCGGCCTCGACGGACCTCTGGGCCGCGCAGCTGCGATACATCGCCATCGCAGTGGGGGGTTGTAATGTGATGATCAAAATTCCGCATAAATCTTCCTATCGGTCGAAGATTTGGGATCATTCAGGTGGCATGTTGATCGCCGAAGAACTCGGATGTACTGTTAGTGATCTGGCGGGTAATCCAGTCGACTGCAGCTTGGGCAGGACCCTGTCTGGTTGCTACGGGATGATCGTTGCACCTTCGTCCATCCACAGCCGGCTCGTGGAGGCAGTGAAACAGATCATGTAAGACTAACGGTTAATCCGGGGTCTGGGTTGGCGGATGGGCTGCCTTGACAGTCCCCGCTTACGGCTTTTGCTTTTTCTTCGGGGCTACTAGTTTTATTATCTCACAACCTAGTGTTTGATGAGAGAGCAAGGCTACGGACTAGTATGCCGTGACTATGCAGCCCCCCAAGTGGTTTGACAGGACAGTTCGTGCGTGAGGGCCAGGAGTACTTGTTGGGCTACCACAAGACGAACAAGACACCCGGCCGTATTCGCGCGCAGATGCATTCGAAAAGGGTACTCTTGCTGCATTTTGTCTGCTCACTGGCGGAAGAGACACTCGGCTGCATGCGCCAATAGGACCGTGCACTGATCGACAACGTGGGGACGGCGATCAACGGCATATGACGACCATTGACGACGAGATGGCGATGATGGAGGGAGGACAGGAGCATGCAGTACCTCTATAATGCGTTCTGTTTGCATATTTACCACTGTTAGCGTTTTATCGCGTCCTCTGATGTTGGATAGAGATCGATACCTTTAAGGATGATGTCATAGATACTAGTCGTCACCTCATTGTGCTGAACCAGGGAAAAGGCCCCCACATACCGTAGTACACCAGCTCCAAGCAACGAGCTAAGCAGGAAAGAACATCTAAGAGACGAGTAATACTACGCAACACGACATCCGGAAGCACGGCAGTCCCGTGATGGCTGGGCGGGCTGGCCAGTGAGAGACGCGAGAGCCTGTCAGGAGATCAGGCAATGCGGGGGAGCTGCCGTCTCCCTCCCAATGACATCCTCCAGTCTCCTTCAACTAAAGTACTTTTTCTACTTATGCTTCGTCGCTGAAAATCCTTCACCTCTGCTGTGCTACGCAATATAACCGGATGTCCTTCCCTTCTTTCCCAGTCGGGCTCAGAGTTCGCTCTTCCTGATTCTAGGTCTCCTTCGCCCGTTCACCCTATCCATCCCTACCTCTTAATCCATAGCAGTCGCTATGTCGACCTGTGAGTTCCTCCCCCTTGTTTCCTAAGGCACTCTCACCTGCGATACGCCGTTTATTCATCAGTTACTGATTGTGATGTTTCCCAGACAATCCATTCTCTAGGCGAGAGTCGCACGGCAGGTTCTCACTTGGAACCTATCGCGTCCTCGTTCCCTTGTCGTGGCTGCTCGTGGTGGTCGTCGGCATCTACTACTCCTCCCATGCCCCCGATGTCAAGCATGGCCATACCATCTGGAAGCAAGCCAACAAGCATATTACTCCATTTAGCTTGAGCACGGTTATTGCTGGTATCTATTGGTAAATCCACCCAGGTTTCCTTCTATGACATCTTTAATATATTGAGCTACCAACCTTGCTCTATGATTACCAACCTATTCTTACGACCTGCTACTTTAGGATCATAACCCTCCTGTCTCAAATCGGCTTTGTCTACCACCTTTTCTCCAATGATGCGGTAACGGCCACCGCCGCCGCCAATGTAGGGTCACATTTTATCCTGAACAATTTGTTCATTTTCGCCTGGATCCTTCTGTGGACTCGTAACCACTTCTGGGGCTCAGAAATTATCCTGATCGCGCACTTCCTGAATCAAAAGACGACCTACTGGCGGCATCGCACACTACCACCTCTTGCGCATTTTGCCGCTGTCGCAGCGCCCTACGCCTGGACTCTGATCACTCTCTTCTGGAACGGAGCAGTTGCTGTGAACAGCAACAGCCTGCCAGCGAGGATCGTCGCTAATGTGTTCATTTGGGTATTGTTCGCGCTGGGATCGACGCATATCTTGTCCACCCAGGATGACATTCTGGGTTACAGTCTGAGTCTCTTGACGCTGGGTATGTATCAGTACAAAATTATCTGAAAAAGTAGCGTCACAGCGCTAACACCTCTGCAGCATTGGCCGTCAAGCAGTTCGGCGTCAAGGTCATCTCCCTACAGTGGATATTTGCCATTGTCATCTTTGCTGTCTTCTTCGCCGAGTCCCTCTATATTTCCCTGACGAAGTACTCTGGGCGCAACATCTTTTTCCGCAGGGCCGGGCAGCCGGCGCCGGCAACCGATCGCGAGAGGGAGCCGTTGCTCAACGATTCGACCCAGCCAGCACAAACGGCCTAATTAAGGGCTATGAATCAATCGCCATCTTACGCGCTTGTCAGGAAGCAGGTGGCTTTGTGAACATGAATCCCAAAAAGTGAGTCGGTTGCGCTTAATGTCTGAGCCTCTTTTCGGGTCTAAGTTGGGTTGTTCATTTATTGTCTTGTTGTGCTCGGGTAGTACTACAATTCCTTGACTGCTACAGGACTGGGGGATTATGATATATTAACGACACGTCAGTTTATGGGCTATACAGTTGTGGGTGTAATATGGCGAAGATGGATTTTGTCAACTTGATGGATATGTTGTTAGTGTGCTTGGGAACCTAATTTGTCTCTACTCTAATTATCAGCCTTCTATATTTACTGTTTTGGTCAAGCTATTGGTGAGCCACAGCTAATCGTCTACGGGCACGCGGAACTGGAATGGACTGGTGTTTACGACCGAGTTCTCCACAACATATGAGGTTATATATTGCTAGCTGTAAATCTGCACTAACCAAGGACTGTGGTCAAAGGATTATATTGCGTCCCAAGACCGTGCTCCTTGAATCCGCACGGACCTCAAATAAAAGCAAGCTCCACGGTTCGGTAGTAGAAAATGCAGTTGGCGAGGGGCGGGTTGGTGGTGGTGGTGCCTGAGGAGCCGGGCGGGATCTCGCCCACGGAATCGCACGAGGAAATGGCCAGAAAGTCGAAGTAAGGACCAGAACTGAATATCCGGAACATCGCCAGGAACCAAACGCCCACAATTACGAACAGAGCCAATGACCATTCAAAATGGGTTTCCTCAACTCTCCTAGCACGATCACTCGATCCATGCGATGTCTCTCAGCTGCAAGGATGGTCGCCCCGCTCGCTCTTCCAAGCTTCCGTTGCCCTGGTGATATCCACGCTCTCCAGGCGCTGCTGTTCGTCAGCGCAGACCGATTACGACGGCAGTTTAGGCGCCCGTATCCAAGGTGATTTCATAAGAAGTGCCTGGGGCGGATCTGATCGGTTCCGTTCACTTTATCACCTGCCATTATTCAGTGTTTGACGCTCTGTGTGTGCGTCTGTGGTGTGGATCGCAACCTTTGTTTATAAGGAAGCTCGAGTGCCGCATCCGAGGTTCTACTCCGTTTCTTCAACCGTGATCCGATCGCTTGGTTTCCGCGATAAATTCCTCCAGATCTCTGACATACTTGGTTTGTTTACTGGTACTACCAGGCAACCAACTGCCTCCTGTGGATAGTAAGTGGCATTCCCCATCACCCCGGATCTGGAACTGTGTGGGCAATGCAGACGTGCTAACCGTGGAACCCGTTACCTTTAGGAATCCATAAACCAGTGCTATCTACGTGCCTTCAGTTGAGGTCATCTCAACAGCTGGTGCAGTAACCACACGGATACCTGAAGAACTATACTGTGCCACTGCAACGTTTGATCATCGGATACTATGCACAATTGAGTGACGAGCAGATAATCATGAACAACTCGTCGCGGATGTATGTGCCGGCGCACAACCAGGAAGAGGAGCCGCCGGCATATGATACGTACGAGGACCCATACTTTACCGAACATGAATCTCCTCCGGCAGCATCTCGTGCGCATGGAGCTACTATGCGCTTGCTGCCAACCAGCACGATTGTAGAAAGCGATTTGAGTGCCGATACAGGAGTTAGCTCAGAGTACCACTACGGGGATCCTTTTGTCGATGACGGAGAGTAAGTAATAGCCATTCTTTCATTTTACCTTATCACACTAAGCTATGGCTTCTGGCATTCCGATGACTCTGTTTGGTATCTGCCCTACGGCGTGGAGCTCCATACCAATTCTCCCCTTGTTGACATGGTCAATGCTGTTGAAATAGCTGTCTGGGGAAAGCTCAGGCCTGGTGACTGAGAAATATCCAGTCTTTTTGCATGCCGTGATTTCCCTAGCAAACACTGTCTTCGCTTTTCTGCGTATAACTGGGATGTCTTCGGACATCCGGCACAACTGCTTTCAATATGATCTACGAAATGATGGTTATGAAGCGGTCTGCTAACTCGCGTGCTCAAAACAACCGCAGAAGTGAACGCCAGCGATACTATCCCTATGAACCAACCGAATCTCCTTCACGACCTGTATCGAGTCTGGGAAACGTACCGACCATCCCCCCGCCAGCAGCATCAACGGTAGATGTTCCACACTATACCTCTCGTCCGGGCTCTCCCACACGGCCTTGGTCGCCTAACCGTGTCGGGAACTGGGCCAGACCTCCAGCTCCCCCTTCAGTCGCAAGCTCGCAATATGAACGTGCAGATCTCAATGGTAGTCCACGACCGGGCACCCCCAGCTCAAGATATGGGGGGAGCCCTCGCCGTCCGTTGCCCCCAGCACCGCTTTTTTCAGCCCCGGGTGGACATGATGCAAACATCCCAATCAATGATGCAGGCGACGATGATGTATTCGGTGGTGGTGGGCGGACAATTGACCCTAACAATCGAGCCAGTATGCAGTCTTTTATGAGCGAGTCTACGATTATAACAGATGAGAAGGATGCCATGTCGAAAGTTGACTTGGACGATGAAATGGAAGAAACAGATGAAATGGTCGACCCTAACATACATTATGGTCCAGCTCCAGAAAAGCAGAGCCGCCGAGGTGTTCGTGAGGCGCAGATGTCAACCAAAGAAGTCCAACTGATCAACGGTGAACTGATCTTGGAATGCAAGATCCCAACTATCCTGCACTCTTTCTTGCCTCGTCGTGATGACCGAGAATTCACCCATATGCGATACACTGCAGTGACCTGTGACCCCGACGACTTCACGCAGCGAGGCTACAAGCTGCGCCAACAGATTGGCAGTACTATGCGTGAGACTGAGCTGTTGATTTGTATCACAATGTATAACGAGGATGAGATCGGCTTCACTCGGACTATGCATGGTGTGATGCAGAATATCACCCACCTTTGCTCGCGATCCAAGTCCCGTACCTGGGGTAAGGATGGTTGGAAGAAGATTGTGGTCTGCATCATCGCCGACGGTCGTAAGAAGGTGCACCCGCGGACCCTCAATGCTTTGGCGGCTTTGGGTGTCTACCAGGAAGGTATCGCCAAGAACGTTGTCAACCAGAAGCAGGTCAACGCGCACGTCTACGAATACACGACGCAGGTATCGCTCGATCCCGACTTGAAGTTCAAGGGCGCTGAGAAGGGCATCATGCCGTGCCAGGTGCTCTTCTGTTTGAAAGAACACAACAAGAAGAAATTGAACTCACACCGTTGGTTCTTCAACGCTTTTGGCCGAGCACTACAGCCGAACATTTGCATCCTGCTCGATGTGGGTACCAAACCTGCGCCTACCGCACTCTACCACCTCTGGAAAGCGTTCGACCAGAACTCGAACGTCGCGGGAGCGGCTGGTGAAATCAAGGCGGGCAAAGGCAAGGGTATGCTCGGTCTTCTGAACCCTCTGGTTGCCAGTCAGAACTTCGAGTATAAGATGTCCAACATTCTGGACAAGCCGTTGGAGTCTGTCTTCGGTTACATTACTGTGCTTCCTGGAGCGCTCAGTGCGTATCGGTTCTTCGCACTGCAGAACGACGCCGAGGGTAATGGCCCTCTGAACCAGTACTTCAAGGGAGAAACTCTACACGGACAAGATGCAGATGTGTTCACAGCCAACATGTACCTAGCAGAAGATCGTATCCTCTGCTGGGAGTTAGTTGCCAAGAGGGAAGAGCGCTGGGTCTTGAAGTTCGTGAAGAGTGCTGTTGGTGAAACTGACGTCCCAGGTAAGCCATGAAGACGAGCGATAGATGTAATTCCGCTAACAGCCCTTGCTAGACTCAATTCCCGAGTTCATCTCACAGAGAAGACGTTGGTTGAACGGTGCCTTCTTCGCGGCCGTGTACTCTATCGTCAATGCCAAGCAACTCTGGAAAACGGACCACTCACTACCTCGGAAGATTCTCCTTCAAATTGAGGGTGCTTACCAATTCATGCAATTGATCTTCACGTACTTTGGCTTGGTAGGTTTTGGATACCCAGCAATCCAAGAAAACCTCGCTGACATTCCACTCACTACTCAGGCAAACTTCTACCTGGTATTCTACTTTATCGCTGGCTCACTTACCGACGATAAAATTGATCCGTTTGGTCACCATATCGGCAAATACATATTCGTGATCCTGAGATACGCCTGTATTCTGGTGATGTGTCTGCAGTTCATCATTTCAATGGGTAATCGACCGCAAGGGTGAGTAGTCCATACAAGGCAGTCCCATGAACAGCTGGCTAACCCCAACCCTTGCAGTGCCAAAAAGCTATATCTGTCCGGCATCATCGTGTATTCGATCATCATGTTCTACACGATCTTCTGCACCATGTATCTTGTGGTGATCGAAATTCTAGCACGAACGGGCGCCGATACATCCCTGGAAGTGAGCGACGGCCTATTCGTCAACATCGTCATGTCCCTCCTCTCAACAGTGGGCTTATACTTCTACGCCTCCTTCCTCTACCTCGATCCCTGGCATATGTTCACCTCCTCAGCAGCCTACTTCATCATGTTACCCAGCTACATTTGCACCCTCCAGGTCTACGCCTTCTGCAACACGCACGACGTCTCTTGGGGAACAAAAGGTGACAACGTCCTGAACATGGACCTGGGAGCCGCGCGAGTCGTCAACGGCACAACCGTGCAAATCGAAATGCCCTCCGAACAACTCGACATCGACAGCGGCTACGACGCTGCGCTCCGCAACCTCCGCGACCGCGTCGAAGTCCCCGAAACCCCCATCACCGAGAGCCAAATGCAAGAAGACTACTACCGCGCCGTCCGTACATACATGGTCTCCATCTGGATGGTAGCGAACGTCATTCTGGCCATGGCCATCTCAGAAGTCTATGGTCCGGATGCGGGCGGTACGAACATCTACCTCGCTATCATTCTGTGGTCCGTGGTGGTGTTGGCCCTTATTCGTGTCATTGGTTCCACGACGTATGCGATCTTGCTTGTCGTGCAGAAGATCGTCGAGGGCAAGACCAAGTTCGATGCGGGCAACTTGGCGAATATGAGCCATGTTTCTGGCTCGAGTGGTGGGAGGAGTAGTACTGCGCTTAAGTACGGTGGTGGGGTTAGTTTCAAGGATAAGTTTGCTGAGGCGAAGTGGTCCGCTAAGAGGGTGGCGGGTAAGGCTATGTTTTGGAGGAAGTGATTGATCTAAATTCTATCGGTATACCCCCTCTATGTCTATCTCATTGTCCAGGTCTGGCTCCCTTGCTGGTGGTGAGATAGGTTTGTTTGGAGTTCTTTTGTCTATGTTTCCTTTTCCTTCACCTTTTCTTACGACCTTATTTATGATGTATGATTGGGATTTTTCATGTATGTATTTATGCTTCGTTATGATTGATGGATATAATGGATTGTAAATGATCGGTCAATTTATGATTGATATCGGATTTCACTTCAATTTTTCTCCCACCCAGCTATGCTTAACTCAGAGCATAGATCTAGTAGAGGTCTGCTCTGCTCCCTTTAGAATACCATCAACCAACGCACCAGCAGCCAGAGTTTCCTCATCCTTGAAATGCTTTCCGACCAACTGCAACGCAATGGGCGCACCTTCGTACCGTTCCGGACCGGTATACTTGCTCCATTCGCGCTGATCAACTTCGTCTCGAGGCTTATATGACTTATGCTCGCTGGTCAACTGATCCAGCTGCGGATTCACGCTCAGACCAGATGGGAATACTACGGCCGGCTGGTCCAAGATATTCCAGACAGCCGTGTAGTTCCAGTAGTGGGATTCGCCGAGAACGGAGGCAACGCCCGCGTATGCGGGACAGAGGATGAAGTCCACGCCTCTGGATTTCATCAAGGCGTGGTATTCGTCTCGGTATACGTCGCGCTGGACATTTAGTTCCCAGGATTCGGCCATGGTGAGGGGGGTAGGACTGCTGTAGTTGAAGGCCCAGGCTGTCAGAGGAAGAATGGGTTCGCCCGTTTGGGCGATGAGTTTGCGCTGGCTGAGGGCTCCGTCGGGGAAGTACATGGCGGACTAGGGTTTTGTGATCAGTATGGGTATGATTAAAGTGGTATTGCTTGATTGGCGTGACGTACGATGATGTCCCAGCCGTGCTTGTGCTTGTATGGTTCCCAGTCGATGACCTTGATGCCCGCTGCTTGGAGCTTGGCTTTGGCGTGTTTGAGGGCCCGGGTTACGGGGGGATGGGGGCGGACGACTCTGGTTTTTGATTTGTTAGTTGCCGTATGCATTGGTGTGACGATATTGGCTTACCCGTCATCCCACATGATGGCTACAGTCATGCCTTTGGTAGGCTTGGCCCTCTTCCATGGGACCGGAGCCAAGGACGTCTCGATATCCCAGGGCTCTTGGTCGATGATGGCCTGCTGGAAGAGGTCCATGTCTTCCACGCTCTGGCTAGCAAGAGGCCCGATTACGCCGCGAATGGATTCGTGACCGTCCTTGGGTGCCTTTGCACCTGACATTGGGTTGCGAAGGGCTGTTGGGCGGAACCCATAGGAGCCACAGAATGCAGCGGGGCATCGGATTGAGCCTCCAATGTCTGTGCCGATACCTAGGGGAGCGCATTTGAAGCCGGTCGAAGCGCCTTCACCACCTGAGGAACCCCCAGCACTGAGCGTGCGGTTGTAAGGGTTTAGCGTCTTTCCGGTGAGGTTATTGCTGCAGCAGAGGTGCTTCATGTATTTATTAGCTACGCAAGGTCATTGCCTGCAAGGTGGGCATATAGACATACCATGAGAGATTGCGGCTGGTTGGTTCGTACATGGAAGACGGCGCCAGCCTTTTCGAGACATTGTAGTATGAGGGCGTCTTCTGTTGCAACATCGTCCACCCTAGTGTTATCAGTTTCTGGCTTTGATACTGTATTTGAAGAAGAACGGGGCCATACCAGGCCACATAGCCGGCATTACATGTGAGGCCCTTGACCCCAACATGCTCCTTGACGCTTATCGGGACACCATGCTGTGAGTTATTAGTCTATAGGTTGTACGGCACCGCTGATAAGGAAGTCCCACCAAAGGCCCAACTAGCTTTCCGGTTCGCCTATAATACTCATCTAATTCCTTGGCTCGCCCAATTGCTCGGTCGGTTAGGAACTCTGTGGCGAAGTTAAGCTGACAACAAGGATCAGTTGCACCGAAACCCGGACAAGATATAGTTAAGCATTACCAGTTGATGGCCCAATACGGATCGCTTGAGGAAGGCTACGACCACCTCCTCTGCCGTGAGCTTTCCAGCCCCCATGTTCTGCACTAGGGTAGCGGCAGACATGTCGGTTATACTGAGCTCTCTCGCCGAGAGAAGGCCGCTTTTGCGGGGAAAGTCCTCCACATTCTTCAGGTCGGCCGAGGGTAGCTTATGTGCGGGGAGTAGCCATTGTTTGGGGATCGATTGTTGGAGAATGTCCTTGGCCTTTTGGGCCTGGGATTCCCATGAGAGTGACATAGTGTAAGATGCTCACGAGCGCTAGGGTCGAGTTTGAGTGATGGAGGAAATGTGACTGGCATGGGAAAGGTGGGGAGTGCGCACAGTTTAAAACCGGCAGTCAAGAGCACTAATGGTTTCCATGACAAGGCAGATGAGGAGTCGGGACACTGTCTACATCTCGGAATCGGAATGCAGACCAATAATGATCTACAGAAGGCCTTTGTTGGAGTACCCTATATGCATCTAGCTGCGCTGCAGGTCTTAGCTCCAGGGAGGAGATACGCCTCGGGTGGAGATCCTCTTATCTTTCTGGTCGCGAGTACTTGCCTATCAAGAGGCCTGGCGCTTATCGGCAATTGGCAAAGTCCGCTGAATGGCGTTCCTGTGCCGACATCGCCTAGTTATTTTCGGTGTCACTATTTAACCATTGGCCGTCAGTACCGGAGGGGATCTGCTAGGAATGGCGGATGGAACCAGAAGCACAGCCGAAGGTTTGAACGACCAGGCGGAATATGTTCCGCGTACTAGTTGGGGGCGAGAGATTGACTTCACATCTCATCAATGGTACTCGGGCCAGCAACGAAGGAGATTGACAATCATTCGAGTGAATAAGAATGAAGCGGAGGAAGAGAAGCATTCAAAGATGGGATGTTTCTAAAACTAAGTAGTAGCAGCCAGGTCAGATGACCCAGCCTCCTCGTGACATTCGCCATCTTCATCTTCATCTTCATTTCCCCTTCGCCTTTTTTTTTTGTTTGTACCTCTTACTTCAAGTTCTTTTGTTTCCCTCTCCTTATTTCCATTTTCCGTTTGTCCTCTATCCACAGCAAGTCAATTCTTCACATAATGTCCCGCATATCACCTGACACTTCTCAGACATTTCAGTCTGTGAACTCAGTTCTGTTTCCACTGCCGGCCTTCCCAGAGCAATCGCCTCCGGGTGGGCCATCTCCGGCTGAATCGTGGTAGAATGGATCCCGTATGCGTGGAAACATTCGTTGATGGTCTTACTCAACTTAAGGAAACTCGGTACTGAGCAATCGGACACCATTACATGAACCGATGCGAGCGCCTTGTGCTGGTTTAGGCGCCAGATATGTAGCTCGTGGACCGATAGAACACCGGGAATCTGCGAAGCGTCCAATGGTGAGAATTAGTCGATGACTGGAGCTTGTATGTGGCCTACCTTCTCTAGATCATGCTTCACATCCTCAAGGTCGACTCCATTAGGCGCGCTTTCCAGCAGGATGATTCCACATCGCCGCACTATCACAGGGTTCAGCATCCATGGATCAAACAACATGAAAGGACATACCCAGTGGAACAGAAGACAGCATTATCATAATGGATATTCCCATGCTTGTGCCAGGATCCGCATAGTATCTTCCTCCATAGTGAGCGAGCCATATGACCAAGGCCGCTGCCATCACTCCAAGGTTATTGGCCGCATCGCCTATAACATGGATCAAGACCCCCAGCATCCCTAGGTCATGTCCGTGAGAGGCTGCATGAGCCCCATTTGAAAGGTGTTTGTGATCATTGTGCTACAGGGTAGGAGGTCAGCCAGCTGAAAGCTCTATAGTCTGCTCAAGTACTAACGTTAGGACTTCCTGGTCGTTCCGGTCCTGTAATGTCATCTGTCGTCGACACGGGAAGCTCTTCGAGAGCCCCTGAACTAGGTTCATGGCCGTGATCATGATGGTGATGCTCTGTAAAACAGTTACCGGGGCCGCCTCACTAGCTGTTGAAGCCGGGATTACCGTGGAGAAACGTGGCGCTGATAAGGTTCAGGGTCAGTCCGATGGCTCCCATTATGAACATGAGCTTAGGATTCTCAACACCTGTTGCACATTAACTGGATGAAGTTGACAGTCAAATGGAGTACCAACGCTGAAGCGTGATGAATCGCTCAATGGACTGTAGGAAAATACTGATCCCGAGCGCGAAGAGTAGGACCCCATTGAAGAAGGCACCCAGCAACTGGGCTCGTTGCCAACCGAAGGCTAGGGCTTTCGGCGATTCATCTGCTTCTGAGACCTGGAGCTTGATCTCAGTATCTGTTGCAACGTTTCGAACAGTGTCGTGGGCTACCTTGAGAGCAACGAGCGCGACAACAAACCCGACCAGGTCGTTCAGCTAGATTTATCAGTGACTACTCTGCAACACTGGGCCGCACATACATAATGGAAAGCATCGGCCACCAAAGCAATGGAATGCGTGTAAAAGCCAACTACCGTACGGTCGCATTAGCCAGGCTTGCAATGAAGTGGGCTGCAGATGTATAGAGGGGAGACTACCTGAAATCTCAGCCACAAAGAATGCTGAGGAGATGACAACCACCACCGTCAACCGCGTGGCGCGTGATATTTTGAGCACCATGATACTGAAATCCCTCAGATGAGGATGAGACAAAGCCCAGACGACCTTTTGCTGTAGAAGTACTCGAGGCCAGGTGTGAGGCTACCGGCTTATTACCCCTTACATTAGAATCGGGCCGGGTTGGAATGCGAAGAACTTTCCAAAACCAGGCTGACGGAGCATATTGCGAGGACCCCTTCTGGTGTGCCTATACCAAGGCAAACATGTTGCTCTCAAGTCTCTACACTGCTGGTGAGTTGTTGTGCCATCCAGCTCCGACATGCTCACACCATTACCTATGTCACACATCATATGCAGCTGACGTACCAACCTCGGTATTTTAATGCATATTGGTGACACTTCTATTGTAGACGCTGCTTAGGTTGATTTTTCTCTGCCGGCTTCTCATCTATTAGGGATTTGCTACAAACCATGCTGTGACAAACATGAAGGATTGCTATTCATTATCTCATGACTGAATATTTACTAACACTTCACTATGCAGCGATCTCATCCACCAAGCCATCTAGTTCCCTCTGCCAGTTCCTGTGCCTCGAAATTTGCCAAATGAACTGGTCGACGAATCCCTTGCTCTCGCGACTAATATTGGACGATACTTGCAGCAGCTCCGCGGGTGCACCATGGGCAGTCACCACTCCGTAGCTTTCTTTCACTTGACCATTCGAGGCATATTTGACCGCGTCTAGGTTGATTTGCTTCCGGATAAAGTCCACCGCTTCGTTGACACCAGCAATAGGCTTCAAGTGCGCAAAGGACTCGGAAATCCAGTGCTTAGCGATGCCGTTCTTCGCCAGCACACTAACGTGCTTTCCGCCGGGGACAAAAGTCGCGTCAAAGAGCGTGGAACGCATTCCTGGGAAATGATGGTCGGGGATCACCTTCTCTCCTGATTCGGAGGTGACACCCTGGCGCTGGGATCCAATGGTGAATACAAATGCATTCTGCTTCTGCAACGCACTCTTCATGTCCCTGTATGAGTTGAGGTCGAAGCCATCCGCGATCAGGATGGCAACTCGGCGGGTAGCAATTTGTGCGCTGTCAGAAAGGTAGTCGAATTGGCTCAAGCCCTTCGACGTTTTTCCGTCGTTCTCCTTTGGTGCCTTGGTCGGCGTGTTGCCTCCAACATTCTTCGCAACCGTCTTCGCCAGCTGGAGGTCAACGACAGCCAGTCGTTCTGAGAGGCGCTTATACACGATCTCCTCGTCGCAATGATCCAATTCGAAGGAGAATGCCTTGGAGACGTGAAGCTTTTCTATGGGGCTGAGGGAGTTGTAGAACAGTTGGGCCTGGTTGAAATGCTCGCTAAATTTGTCTGACAGTGCACGCGCTTTCACACCCCGCTGCTTTTCAGGGTAGGTCGCAAATCCTCCATGAGCCGGAGAGGTTGGGGGATTCGCATCGAACCTGTTCGGCCAATAGTTCACTTTGCCCTTTGTGATGCGGTGTCTCATTTGACCATCCCGGTTGACCAGACTCATATACGGACACACGGGACGGTTAATTGGCAGTTCTTGCCAGTTAGGGCCCAAGCGAGAGATCTGTGTATCGAAGTAGGAGAAATTGCGGCCCACGAGAAGGGGATCGTCCGAGAAGTCAATACCGGGCACAATATGACTTGTGCAGAAAGCCACTTGCTCGGTTTGGGGGAAGTACTCGTCAACGTTGCGATTCAGCTCCAATTGTCCAATGTACTGGATTGGCACAAGCTCCTCCGGCCAGATCTTGGTTGCATCCTGGATATCGAACTCAAAGTCATCCTTCTTCTCTTCTGGAATCACCTGAATGCCGAACTTCCACCTGGGGTATTGGCCTGCCTCAATGGCATCCATCAGATCCTTCCGATGGAAGTCAGGATCTTGACCTGCAATCTTCAGCGCTTCGTCCCAAACGAGGGAATGAACACCGAGCTCCGGGGTGAAATGGAACTTGACAAAGTGCCGCTGTCCCTTGGCATTCACAAGGCAGTAGGTATTGACACCGAAGCCTTGCATCATACGGTACGAACGAGGGATAGCACGATCCGACATAACCTAGCAACTCAATTAGCCAGTGACCCAGGGAATAAAATAAACACAGCAAACTCACCCACTGCTGCATATGAGTAGTCTCCGAATGCATGTATTGGAAATCCCAAAAGTTATTATGAGCACTCTGTCCCTGAGGAATCTCATTATGAGGCTCCGGCTTCACCGAATGAATAACATCAGGGAACTTGATAGCATCCTGAATAAAGAAAACAGGAATATTATTCCCAACAATATCCCAGTTGCCTTCCGCAGTGTACATCTTCACCGCGAAGCCACGAACATCACGCACAGTATCCGCACTCCCACGACTACCCTGAACAGTAGAAAAGCGAACAAAGACGGGAGTTTCGCGCTCTGTGTCAGTCAAGACACCCGCAGAGGAAAGTTCCGGAATAGCCTGATGAAGCTTGAAGGTTCCGAAGGCTCCAGCGCCACGGGCATGCACGACTCGTTCGGGAATCCGTTCGTGGTCGAAGCGCATAATCTGCACCACCGATCAATACTCTAGCAGAGGGGACTACTATAGAAAGGAAGTGTATCATACCTTCTCCCTCGCGATCGGATCCTCCAGTAGCGAGGGACCATTATGCTGCGCATCGACAACGCGAAGCCAATGGTCCGGATCCGATATCTTAATTCCATAGTCTGTGGTCATGGGTTGAACGCCGGACAGCTGAACTGTATCTCGGGCGAGATCATCATGTTTGGTGGCCATATTGAACTGTTCGCTAGCCATTATGAAAGCATGTATTCCAATTTGTCACACTCTGGTACAGATACACTGATGATGAGAAGAAGTAGTAGTACTCCCAAAGAAGATGTCTGCGAGTACTACTACTATCTATTTATCTATATACTCATCCCGACCAACCCGGCCAGAAACCCAATGGCAGCTCTCTATTTCTAAGCACTGGTAATTCTAGAGTCGATCAGGGGACAGTCTGGACCGGAACCATGATGCAACGCTGTTCTTGCAGAGTCGATGGCCCACTGAAATTGGTCAGAACTGCTGAATCCATGATGTCAGTGATGTGCACTAAAGTCCCACTCCCTGCACTACTACAGGGTCCATCGCAGAGGAGGGGGTTGCTTTGGCTATGATCCTTGGCCAATGGCAATGTATCATTGAGAGCATGACAGGAGCCCTGAGGGTGGAGAACTCAAATGATGTCCCTGAAAGACTTGTTTGTTGAGTTCCTGGTAGATCGCGGTGGTTGGGAGTGGATGACGTCATGTTATAGCTTCTCTCAATCACTTATTGTTAGTGAAGACTACAACACAACCTATGCTGTGGAAATGATAAGAAATGCAAACTGTGTATTCATGTTCATCAATTCAAGCTCTATGGTCTGTAAATGCAACTGTAGCTGTAACTGAAAGTGTATACACGTATGTATCAAAGTATATATGCAACGAAGAACCCAGCAACCATCTACAAACAATACTCTAATAAAGCAAAGAAGAGGATGAAAGAGGATCACATATTATCCTCCGACCAACGACTCCTCGCCTTCACATACGCATCATGTTCACTCTTCCCATGATCCGCATCCATCCCGACCCCCAACCCACGCTCCACCCACATCTTACTCCCCATTTCCGAAAGACGCGACAATGCTCTCGCGAACGCGAACCGCTCCTCATCACCACTGAAAATCGACGTGGTTTTGAGCGCTTGCATCGACAATCCCAGATCGTCCATCATCATGCGCATCGCGTCGGAGAGATCAGCGCCGTTGTCGTCGCTGCCGTCCTTGAGGGTGCCTTTGACGTCGTCGGCCGAGAGGAAGAGGTTGGTGAGGGGGACTTCGGTGGTGAGGACGAGTTTTGCCTGTGATTCATACTGTTAGTCCATGGGATTGGGTGATTGTTGGGGTCAACGTTGTGGGGTAAACGCACCCTACTCTCATACACAGCATCAATGAAAGTAATGAACCGTCTAGCCAGATCTCTCTGGGTGAGATTCATGCCCGGCACATCGGTGATGATGAATGCCTCGTAATTCCGGACGAGTTCCAGGTAATCCGCTGCGCCGGTGGCGCTGCCGATGAGCTGCTGGAAGCTGAATTTGGCGGCTTTGCCGCTGGCCAGGGGCACATGGATCTTGCGACCCCAGACTTCTTGGGTGGCGGGGTGCGGGGGGTCGTTGATGGGGTCGCCCAGGAAATCGAACCATTTCTGGGCGTGTTGGTCGGCGTCTGGGCCGAGTGGGTGGTGGTAGACGGCTGCTGGGGGACGGGGAATCTTGCGATAGTCGGTGGGGGAGTTGAGGTTGATGACGTCGAGGGCGGTCTTGAGGAGGTTGATGCAGGGAATGAAGGATTCGCGTTGGATGCCGTTCTTGTAGAGGTCGTCGGGGTGGCGGTTGGAGGTGGTGACGAGGAGGACGCCGTGGGACATGAGGGATCCGAGGAGTCTGTTGAACTGTTTGTGAGAAGTGGTTGTAGTGTGGGTGAGGCTGGTTTAGTGAACTACCTTCGGAGAATCATCGCATCTGCAACATCTGTGCACTGGAACTCATCGAAACACAGCACACTCGAGCCCTCTGCGATGGAAGCCGCCACGAGAGGCAGCGCATCGAAGTCGTTGCCGTATTTCATCTTGACGACATGCATGCGCTTGTGCACATCCTGCATGAAGTTGTGGAAGTGGATGCGCGTTTTGGTCTTGATGTTGGGTGGGAGAGTCTCATAGAACAGGTCCATGAGCATGGTCTTGCCGCATCCTACGTCGCCGTACATGTATAGTCCCTTGGGGAGGGCTTCGGGGATCGTGAGTTCCTGCTTCGCGTTGCGTCCGAACAGCGAGCCGAAGAACGACTTGGGCTTGGGGTCGAGGGATTCGACGCTTGGCTGGACGACCGGCGGGGGGTTGTAGGATCTCAGTCGTTCGTACAGGTCCTGCAGTTGCTCAATGATCTCTGTTCATAGCAATTGAAGCATGTCAGCCTCTGTAATTCGAAATAGGCCATCAATTCAGTCCCTCCCCTCTATGGGAAGGACTTCCGCTCTACCGGAGACAACCAATTCACATGGGAATACAACGTACGTCTCTGATACGGATCATCTCGCAAGCGACCCTGCTGTACACGAGCATCATACTCGGCCAACGGACCACCCTGCATCCCAGCTGCAGCGTCGGCCTCCACAGCCTTCCCCTCGGCGGCTGTCGCAAAGCGGCGCGCATACTGGCCCTGCGACAACCGCACATCCACAGTATCGCAGACCGGTACCCGGTGAGCTGTCACCGAGGGGCGATAGCGAGAGTTGTTCGCGCCATGAGCACCCCGTCTATACTCCCTGGCGCCAGGCCGGCGAGTGCCCCGAGGAACGGCACGCAAAAGAGGGCCCCGAGCCCTCAGTGCGCCGGGCAAATAGTCCGCGCAGAGCTTCGCTGAAGATCCGCTCATGGACGTTGTGTATGACGGAAACAGTCTAGGAAAGTTGGTGTATCTGATCAAATGTGCGTGCGTTGCGACAAAGTCGAGGAGACTTAAACCCGAGGTTGTTCGGTCGGCAAATACTCGGCGAATGAGACGGTCAAGTGCGGCGCCCACGCGGTCAAGAAGCGGGGACAGGCAAGTGGACACTAGAGAGGGCAACAGGAATGCAAGCGCTGACAAGTATATACAGGTCGACTCGAGTCAACGGGTCGAATGCAAGTATGCAGGTGAGAAAGAAAGTCCTCTGAAGAGCCCCGATATTGACCGGAAGAGCAGAACTCCGCGGCGAAAAGGAACCGAAGCAACGAGAAAAGGCACTCCGATGCCAGTCATGTGACTCGGAGGGCGGCAACTGATCGGCCCCCAGATCTAGAGCCGACAACGCCTTAATTGGCCGAGTGGATCATTTGTTTATTGCGCGACCGGTGGTTGGTTCCTACCATGTGTTCTACTGGGCCCCAAAAAGCAGATGGTAAACGGTAGGTAGGTGTCGTAGCCTACGGCTAGAATATATATGCAAGAGAAGACTTATGTACAAAAGACAATAGCACATCACAGTAACAGGGTATGGAGGGTAAACAATCAGCCATGGCCCACACAACAGAATAGTGCAGCTTCAAAAACAAAGAAAGGGTACATGATGGCGTAAACGTTTCAGACATGTCATTCTTGTCAAAGCATCAACCTCGTGATTCAATAACAACCGCTCAGAGGCTGATGACCAGAGACAACAGGAAAAATAACCATAACACCGGGACACCCGATGCACCTCCACAAACGGGTGCAATATTCGGACAACAAAAGAAACTGATAAAAATGACAGACAGATCTATCGGGATATAGACGGAGGGTGATAAAATAACGCTTCTATGCAAGTCCAACATATAGTGTGAGCTTGGAGTTCCGCTGGATCGCCGTGTCCAGGTCGCTGTCCGTGGCCAGATCAACGTACGTCCCGGACGGTTCGTCCTTGTACTGAACCATGATCTCATCCTGAATCTTCAGGCGGTCCATGAGCTTCTCCTTGAGCTGTTGAAGGCTGATGTCGTTCGGGACCCGAATTGCAATGAGGTCGTCCTGGAAGAAAACCTTAACTTTCATGGCACCGCCACTCGACGTCGACACCTGTGTTAACGAGCTAGGTTGACGGTTCATCGGGGGTGGCCCGCCATTGGAGAGTGACAGGGAGGGTTGACCGCGCTGGTGTGAGTTGCGCTCTGTGTGAACAGCGATCGGTGCCTGCGATGACTGGCGCGACACACTCCGCGACGGCTCATTGGCCGAAGAATGATGCGAGCCACCAGAGAACCGCGTCTCTTCGCCAAATGCGTTCGGGTCGATTTCAAAGTCACCAGCGCGAGGGGCGAATAACTGACGGACCAGTTGGCAGCGAGAGATATGAGGCGGCATAGCCAAGAGTTTCTTGATGTATTCATCCAGATTCTGTCGGCGGCCGTTGGAGATGGCGTCCGTGACATGGGTGACTGGTCCGGGCATATACGGCAGAGTGCGCGGCTTTCCACGGTTACCCGCTTCCTCCTCAAATTGAGTCAAAAGTGCGATTTGGAAATCGTAGAAGTCGTGGTAGTAGCGGGCCAATTCCCAGCAGCGACCGTCCTCCATTTTGGCCTCGATAATGTACCAGTATTTGTCGTTGTCGAAGCAGTACCGGGGAATAGACGCCGCGATGGGCGCCATCAATGACTGATGATAACTTTGCTGCGACTGGTGCGAAACTTGTTGCACAAGAGAACCTTTACTGGCATTGCGAGTGTGGTAGCCCTATCGCACGGAAGGTTAGGGCGACGGTCCTCAAAAGAGTCGCGGATGCGGGGAAAAGAGAAAACATTGATGACTTACCTGAGACTGGCCATTCTGACTCATTTGACTCTGACGCCCGATAGACATCTTGTCCATGCTCGACGTGACGGACTGCATTGACGAGCCACCAGCGGAGTCGATCTTGCCGAGCGTGATGCTGCTGTTCTTGTATTCGGCCGTCATCTTCTTCCATTCTTCCACCTTCGGCACGCCGGCACGCCTCACAGCTTCGAGGGGATCGGTGACCGCTTGACCTGTCTGCATATCGCGAAGTTCGAGGAAGGAGACGGGAATGAGACCTGGGCCACCCAGGCGACCGATAGGTTTGGCGACAAACCATTCCTGGTTCGACTGGGCGATAACAATAATGGCCTCGCCAGCTTTGGCGTCTAGTTCGTCCGGTCGCTCGGCCTGGAAGTCATACTGAACGATGCCATAGACCATGGCGCTCGAACCCTTCCCCAACTGCGACATCCTGGGTTGAAAACTATTGCGGGAGGAATTGCTGATGAAGTCTGTACCTGGGAAGGCAGCTCGATCGGAGAAGCCTGAGTCGTGCGGCTCTTTCTTCTTATGATGATCCACCGATCCGGCGCTGTGTCTCTCGTTTTTGCCAATCACTTCGAAGAAGGACACTGGAACCAACCCCCTCGCACTAGGGATGAGCGGATTGCACGCTTCGTACCAGTCCAAATCGTCCTCCCTGCTGATAACGTGAAAGAAGTCTCCCTTGCTGAAGGCGAGTTCCTGCGAGTTCCCGGGTTCCGGTTGGTAATCGTAGAGCGCTTTGATAACCTACGCGCAGCACAGGGATGTGGTCAACAACGGGTTGCCAAGGACGGGCTGCTCGACTAATGTCGGCGAACGAGGACGAATAACACGCAGGGAAATCAATTACAACAGACAAACAACCCAAAAATGTTTCTTTTTAGGGATGCGACTATAGAAGAAAGGAGGGGTAAAGGCAGGGGGGAAAGAGGGGAGGGTGGGATCAACCAGGGATTTGAAAGGCAAATAAATGGAAAGAGTGAAAATAGAATTGAATATCGGGAGGGATGGGGAGAAATAAAATTAAAATTGCAAAGAAAAAGAAGAATGCGAAATAGAAGAAGAAAAAGAAAATTGAAGGGGAGAATTAAAAGAAAGGAAAGGGTGTAACACACCTTCTTTGGCGGAAGGATGGCGATGGCGGACTTTGGAGTAATAGAAAGGTGGTGGTGACTATGGTGACTGAGATGGTGGTGGTGGTGGGGTTTGGGATCTTTCTCCCCTTTGAGAGAGCGTCGAATGGCCTAATTAATTGGCGGTGTTGGAGATTAGTCCAGAGCCGATGGATTGCGCGCGGCAATAATGATCATTCCAAGTCAAAAGAAAAAGGAAGGGCCACAAGTCATCAATCAAGGTGCTAATTTTTCGGGGAGGGCGCTCGGAACAAGCGACAATCGAGATAAACGAGGGGCGGGAAAACGAGGGGTTTTGCTTGCAGGGCGGTTTTGCCAGCTTGGAAACAACGTACCTTCATTATTAGTCTGCTAATTCTCCTTCCGGCGAAACTAAATAAATGAACGTCGGAATGAATGAATGAATAATACTCCCTAGGCAGGTTAACCTAGCCAGGCCGTGCCCACAGGTGGTCGGGAACGCCAGATCAGCCGCCGAGGCAAGGCAAGACGTAAGTACGGGGACGAGTAGGGTTTGGTTTGAGCGAGGCCTGCAGCAGACAAGATCTGATCATCCACTTTATGCCCGTAACAGCCACCCCGGTCCAGGCGTATCACTGTAAACTCGGAAGTTCTTGTCGGCGATGATGCGATGTGTTGGAATACAAAGAAATCGAAAGAATAAGAGAATGGGCGGCAATCCCGGGAAGCAGCTGATGAGAGACGAATGAGGCAAAAGGGGACAGGGTAAGTGAGGGAAAAAAAAATAATAATAAAACAAAAACTTTAAATCTGAACAATGAAGGAGCGTTTTGAGGTGATACAGTAGAAAGGACAGTAACAGACCAAATAGCCTGGAGTTTTGATAGGGAGGGAGAGAGGGACAAGAGGGAGTGTCAATGGATGAAATAGAGCGGACGGCTGTCAGCGGCGATATGTTGTTATAGTAAAGAAAAATTAGAGTAACTCCCTAGGCGCTGGCTGCAAGTAACCCAGACAAGTGTGACAGTGCAGTGGCCTCCTAACTTCTGCTTGTCTTTCTTTGCCTATTTTTCGCCCTCAAACGAGCAGGACTACCACGGACGAGCCTGGTATGGGGAGTTCTGGATTGCGACGACTGGGACAGAAAAAAAGTGGCCCGCTTTCCTTTTGGTGTTTCCCCCCGCCCCTGAGGATGGATGGGAATAGGATGGGTGCGCTGGAGTGGTTCAGTGGGCGGACAATGACGAGGATCCACGCGTGACAGCTCGGCGGAAGGTTCCAGGGTTGCAGTGTTCTGGAAGGCCCTCCCCCCAGCAGAAGGGATTCAATATTTTATTTCTTTGAGTTACCAGTTAGTGCGGCTGCTCCTTGCGACACACCCGGTTATGCAGTCGGACGATAGTAAGTTGGCGGGGATGATGACGATGATAATGGTGGTGGTGGGTTTGTGGTGGGAGAGGCAAGAAGTAAGTAGTCGGTCGAGTCAAAGGCACAGCGATAGGAGAATAATGGGCCGTCCTGACTCCTACCACCACTCTGCGGGAGCACTTGGTGGCTGTGACCCAGACGAAGGAGAGGCGAATAAGTGGATTGGGTGGATTAGTGGCCGGATGGCATGGACCGTCGTGGGGTGTGAAGGATGGAAGCCGTCGAGAAATCGAACTGCTGGTTCAACTGTGGCGGGTACTCCAGCACCCTCGTCCCGGTTGGTTGGTTCCCGACCTGCGAATTGGAGATGGGGGAGGTTAGTATGGCGTTGGTTTGTCCTCGTGGCAGTAATGTACTCGAGGAAGGATCAAAAAAAGGGTTATAAGCGGGTATAAAACCAGATGACTGGGATTAAAGGAGGTGGTGGTGAAAAAGTGAAAAAAGGCAGACCGCGATACTTCATCAGCCGGTCGAAGACACATACTTACCAACAAAGGAAGGCAATGTCCGATTCGTAGCAGATCGTGATAGACGTTGGACTGGCTGGCTGGGCTTTTTTTCTGCTCGGATCGCCTGGTCCTTGAAGCTAGTGCGTCTATTTCTTCACTTTCTTTTTTTAAACCTAGACTAACGGAGAAAATGACGACAAACTCAAACTGCTTGGTTGAAAGGTGATTGTGATTGTGATAGTGATGGGGGCAAATCATCCATGAGGAATATCGAAAGATGCAAGCCAAAAAAGAGCGGTTCAGAAGGAGACAAGATAATGATATTATAACCCAACGCTGCCTCAATACATACATCAATCAAAAGAATCCCAACAATCAAAACCCAAAATCTACAGAGCACACCCTATCCAGACACACAAACCCAAGATTTGAGAGATTTTTCATTTTCCTTTTCTCACGCACCAATGTCAAATCCTTCAGCTTCGACGCCAAAGCAGGTGGTTGTGTGCCTAAAAATCCTTTATTTAGTCGATTCACCAGTCAACCAGCAGACCGGGAGCTGCTCCCCGGCCGTCTGCATGGATGCACCGCGTAAGGTATGACGGTCAATGTCCACCCTGGTTGGCTGCTAAAGGACTAGAATACTTAGCTGAGACTCCTTAGTTCGTTTCTGCTTCCAGCCCTGCTGGTAGTGTCATCCCTGACTCTTTTCCCTCTTCTTGTTAGTTAGTTAGTTACTTGGTGATTTTATTCCTTGATTATGATTTTCCCCTTTCCCTTTAGTTTGTTAGACTACAGTGGGTTCATTCACTTCCCTTCCCTTTTCACTTTTCACCCCCCTGGGCGCAGTTGGGCAGCAGTGAACCCACCCCCCTTCCCATTCATTCCCTTTCCCCCCGTCGCATTAAACCGGGAGTGGTATAGAAGGCCGGCACCGTCCAGCTGGAAACCCGCCCGATCGATAGACGATAAGAATCAGCCGAACAGACTAGGAAACCAAACAACCATGGCTCGCATCCTGTGTGTGTGTCCCAGATTCTGCAGGAGACAGTACGTACTGTGTATGGGCCACAAGTGGCCCCGGTCCAGCGTACCTGAGTTGCGACGGACAAGGCAGGAATGGTCATTGGGCTGCTCGGGTGGGCAAGGAAAAAGGTGTGTGTGGGTTCCCACCGAGTTTGCCCATCCACACACAACCCACCACACACACCACACACCACACTCGTGTGGTCTGTGTGCGCTTCCTTTTAATTAACGGAGGGCTGCCAACTGCCGGGTGATTCAGGTGTCAACTAGTTTTAAATAACTAGTTTGTAGCCAATTCTATAGGTATCTAGACTTGTTCGATAATCGTAGCTGAGTTAAATTAACCCGGACGACTTCATAATCTTATTTTTACTAAGCGGAGAAGGGGGAAGTGGAAAAGAACGGACTGCTCCCAATTTTTAAATATTTCCTAATTTACCCTTCTCCTGGGCAATCACTTTCCTCGTTTCGATGTACCTCCGAGCCTGAAACTCTGCAAAGGAGCTCGGACGGGGAAAAAAGGTACTTAGGCTGGGAGCGCATCCATGGTTGCATGCCTGGATTTTACCCAATTCAGTCACCCAACGCAGCTCTACATTTGCTACACAATTTCCAATCTGTTTGGATCGGCAAAGGGTCTCTTCTCTATTTAGTCTACATGGAGGATTATCGGGTCTGAAAGAGAACCCCCCGGAGTTCCGCCTCAAGATGGATTAGTTTGGATCCCAACCATACTGTAACCCAAATGCTAGTTGGCAAGGCAGAGGTATATCTCCGCACTTTTTTTCTTCCAATATGACCGAGGCTGCAAGGGACGACTGAGCTCTTTCGAAGCGCTAAGCCTTGGACTGGTAATTTTTCAAAGGTCAAGTACTTCACATGCAGCCTCAAATATTCATTTTCGTATCTACGAAAGCAGATATAGTATGCACGCGATCTTTCGCTCATTCAGTACCTACAGTGGCATACCACAGCTGCAGAGTATGACATGGATTTTCCAAGGCAATTCCTCTACTACATAATCATCTAGATCCATAACCTAAGTCACTTCTTAAAACCTTGTACACCCTGCACCTCATCCACATTCACAGACACACCACCCTTGCAGGTAAGTAGTACTTGACCAGACAGCTCAGTCACTGCACCCAGTCAAATCCCTAACCGGGCTTAAATCCAGACTGCCGTCCGCATAAGGTTATTGCTCGTATATGCGAGTATAAGAACAAGAAAAAGGAAAAGAAGGAAAACTAATGCGGAGATGGAAAAGCTGAAGTGAACGCCACACCACACAATAGAATTTCAGTCTATCCCTCTACCGTTAGTAGCCGACAGAGATAAAGCTAGCTACTTACTAACTAGATACAGTAGTCGAGGCACGCTGCAGCAGCTTAACTACACAAAGTACTTACTATAGAAGTTTCTAAGGAGATAGCTGGAACGAATAAGCGCACCACTGATCTATCATTCGCCACTCGGGATGTGGGTGGATAAAATTGATCGATCCATCGAGCCCACCAGCCAGCTAAGTGCAGTACAAAGTCCTTTGTAGCTGAGCTAAAACACACAAGCTGATTGTACTTTGTGCCACACAGCCCATAAATGTGAATGTGAAGCACGATCCATAAATCATGATCCGATGTACTATTGTGTGTAGCGAATCAACCTGAACCCCGCACCACCGTAATAAAAGTACTACTACTACTACAACTCAACTATAATCACCATGTTTCAGTCAACAGTACTATAGACCATGAAACAGAGGATGAAACAAAACCTCATTCGACGAATCCAACAACACCTACCACCCTAAAACATATGCCGTCTTCAGCCTCGTGCAGATGCCCATATCGCCCTGCAAATCTGATATATCATTCTCCAGACGTCATATGCACCATCCCCTTCCCTTCCCCTTCTCCAGTTTAAATCAAGTCAGGAAGTAGTAGTAAGTAACTAATATTACTAGTACCTCATACGTTATCCGGGGGACACTGACTCGCGATGATCGAAATCGATCTACAGCAGATCATCAACGGAAACGCAAGATGCGCCCACCGTCGGGTTTGATTTCCGTCTCGTCTTGTCTTGTCTTCCAAGCTTTGCCACCACCGGATAACGGTTATCTAGTACCTAAGGACCTACTTAGGTTGGAAAGTATATGCGTAGTCACGACTACAGTATAGTTAGTGTGAGAGTACTAGTGGGAAGAACCAAAGTACGGGTCTAGACCGGTGGGGAGGGGACTATTTAGGACGGGGGGGGAGATCGAGATCGACTCGTCAGATGAATTAAACTGTGTTCAGCATAGTGCCATGTATGTACGAGGGTAGACAGACAGATAGTAGATACATACATGGTTATTGTTGACTTATCACTGTAGATCTTCCTCTAACGGTCAACTTGCTTTATTCATGTAACTTGACCTCATCTCACTTGTTGATGAATTGCGGGGTATCTACTTCTCGACTCTTTGGCTTACCCCTCATTGTGGGTCGATTGGGGTGGTGTGTCCTGTTGGATACATAATGTTTGGATGGATGGATGTGTCTGATGTTTAAGGTAGTGGTATGATGCTATTGGATTGAGGGGAGGTTATAAGGTTAAGAGGGGATGAAATTCGCGCACTGGGTATGGTAATAATGAATGACGGTTTCTGATCCCCTACTGGATAGACAGACTATGTATCATTTGTCGCCGTGGTGGGTCCAATGGGCTGCTGCCCATACTTGATATGTTTTGAAATTCACAATGATCATTGTATTGAAGCTGCGCTACCGAAATATTATCAGACAAACGTTACACGCCTTCCCTTATACCCACTTCTGCCTTCCATCCATCGACTTTTTATTCTGTGTACAACCAATCCTCCTCAAGCCAAAATGGGTATAGATCGCAAGCGGTTAATGCAGGACGCCTCTAATGCCGGGAGCAAGGAAACAGAATGAACAGAACTCCAAGCGCCCTGAAGAAACGAACAGAATAGGGAAAGCTAGGGTGTGCTAGAAATATCCAGAATGGTGAAGAGGGAGTCGGAAGGTGAAAGTGAAACCGCAGGTTGCAAAGAGGAAAGAAAAAGAAAGTAAGAGCGAGAGATACAGAACTTAGATCTGTCCCTTGATATCGACAATTCGGTGGGCCTCGGCCTTGGCTCCTTCGAAAAGTTGGCCGGCCCTGCCACCCGTAAGCAGTCTCACCACGCCATCTTTCTCTTGGAGGAGGTCCTCCGAAGTATGGTCCAAAATAAAGCGTGCGCTCTGCTCGTCGGACTCGAAACCAAGTTCTTCAGTAATAAAACGGATGTTTACATCGGGTTTGTATCTGTGTTGCCAAAGTTAGCGGGCGTCACATGTATAGTCTGCACAAATACTTACGCTTTACAAATTGCTGCGAGTGCAGAAAGTCGCTCACGATCCACGAACATGTCCATTAGATAAGCACCCATATTCGGGGTATCGAGATAAAGCTGGAAGAAACGGTGATAGTTCCCAAGAGCAAGAGCGGAACGGACATCCAACGCATGTTTCACAGCAAGATCCCGTTTGTCTGCTGCAGTTAGATCGGCCAAGGCATCGTTCATGGCCGTCCAGTTGCGGGTATGGATGAAGTAGAGGATACGATAGGCCTTGAACTCCGTAGGATGACCGCCAAGTTGCTGTGCGTACAACGCTCGTAGCTGAGTCTGGCACTGATTATACTCACCAAGGTCACCTTTCTCTAGGGCAATCCGGGCATGGATTTCATAGACGCTGACAGTGAATTCGTTCCTGATATGCTGCACAGTCAAATCTTGACGGAGGGATTTGAACTGGTCACAAATATAGCCATAGTTGTTGTCCTTTTTCCATTTCTTCTTCAGTAGGTCTAATGTTTTCATCAAGACCGGCAAGGGACGGACGGTATCCGGATTCGGTGCAGAAGTCAGGCGGAAGTAATTCTTCTCGAGCTCCTGGCACCTTCCGACAACAGGGCCTTGGTTTGCATTGGGGGTCGGTGATGCACCGCGGGAAGAGGGTGAAGATCCATGTCGTCCTTGTGCGTCCTCGAAACGTTTCCTCCGCATCTCCAGATTAGCTTTTGACTTACTTGGGTTCTTACTGTCCATCTTCTGCCGCTTGTCTGTGGAAGGATAAGTGACTCGGTCTTCAAAGGCATTCTGGTTGTTAGTTTGTCTCCATGGTGGACAGCTGCTCGCGTCTCCGTGGTACTCCACCGATTTCCTCTTTTTCGATAGGTCGACCAATGGGGTGCTAGACTTCTTCGGCGAAAGTGTCCCAAATGCGGCCCAAGTCGAGACACCCGGGCTGGCGAGCACCCTATTGCGGTCATTTTGAACCATGACCTGCGGCAGAGGCAGGGTTTCCCAGTCGATCTTGTCAAGCATGTTACCCTCTGCTGCCTCTGTGATGACCGACTTGAGTTTCGCCTCCATCTCACTCCGTTCGACCCCGGAAAGGCGGTTTTCGGGCGCAAAGCTGCGTTGCACATATTTGCGGACAGCTTCTGGGAATTCTACTCGTTTGCGGGTGGCGGCATCGGTAGACGTCGTCGGGGTTGTAGGTGAAGGACCGGGGTTCGTGGCTTTTGTGGGCGCGATACTACGGCGTGCTTGCACTGGGATATAAGCTGGGGCCACTACTGCCACGTTAGTCAAGTCTGAACAAAGATCACGCGCGGGAAGAGAAGCATACCATGGCCAGAGTGAATTGAGGTGGTAGCGGTGGCTGAAGCCGCAACACGCCACGGTGGGATGCCGGAGCTCATGATGAAGAAATGATGATCTAAATTAAGGACCAGTGCAAAAAGAGACAATAAAGAAATGCGAAGAGTGATGATAATCAGAAAAGAGAGGTATTAACTACGGATGATTTGTTTCGGGCCAGTCAGAACATATTCCTACACCAACAGAGCCGAGTAGGTATCACTGAATGTAAGAGAAAAGTGAGATCGGTCGGTCTGTTTCTAAGGGGACAAGAGACAAGATGATATGCAAGTATCCACAGGGGTTCGTTCTCCAGGCTTTGGGGTGAGAGAATAACGATAATGAGCGGAGAGAGAGGGAGACTCGCTTAGTTGACGCTTGGATCCCACTTGACCTGTCTCGGTGGCGGAGATTTCGTCTTGGCATGGAGACAGCCTACCGCCTACTATATATGGAAATATTACATCAGCACCTCGATCTGACTGATAACGAGCAATACAACCAGCGCCAAGGCATCTCGCTTTCGTATACTCTGCCCCTCTTCACCCTCTCCATCGTGAAGAGATGCTGCTTGGTTTTACTAGATGTTCTTCAAGCCTTTGGATCTGACAACTGCGCTTCGCCCCTCGCTGTTGCCCGACGAGACCTTACTCTTTGTCCAGGATGCGGTGGGGTTGTACGAAGGGTGAGTAGCCGGTTATTACTTCACCTGCTGCATCGGTGGTCTCGCCATGCTTGGGTCCATTACACTTTTTCTGGAACCGAGCCTTAGTGACTCAGTATATATCTTCTCAATTGCTGACTTCTAATGTCTCTTGCATGATCAGAAAATATAAAATCCCCAATTATCAGAATGGCCATGCCTATCTGACCTCGCATCGTGTCTGTTATGTAGCAGTTGATGAGCCACGGAAATACTCAGTTGGCATTGACCTCAAGGATATCGATAGAACAGAGTATCAAGTACGTTCTAGTCTAATCATGCATATCGACCTGAAATCTAAATTATTTTAGGCAAGCTTCTGGAAGTCCTCTCCAAAGATCACGTTGTATCCTAAGCCACTGAAGAACATCGACCGGTCGAAAAGCGCTGGCGCAAGTCCCTCTCGATCGCAGTCACCTCTGACCCCAAAGTCTGTGCACCATCCTAGCGCGGGGCTTCCTCCACCTGTGAATGCGACATGGGTATGTCCTATATGCAGCTTCTCCAATCCCGTGCCTTCCAATTTCGACCCGTCCACCGCTACCGCGTCCACGCCTATACCTCCTTGTCTAGCATGTGGTATCAAACCCCCTTTCGCAACGATTCTCAAGGCTGCAATTACTGCTGCAACCAGTCGTGAGAGCTCTGTGGCGACACCACCCACCTCTCAACCCGGGCACGAATCCTCGCTTGAGAGTAATAACTCCAAGAACCTAATAGCTCCACAAAATGGCGCCCAAGTGTCATGTCCTCGCTGCACATTTGTCAACCACCCGTCACTCATTGAATGTGAGATGTGTGGAGCTTCCTTGGTCTCTTCAAATATTCTTAAGGTCACCAATGGCGATCACTACCGTGCAGAATCCCCAGCCCCTGTTTTTGACCAGGGTAATATAAAGAGCAAGCAAATCAAGGATAGCATGAAATTGTCTTTCCGTGGAGGCGGCGAAAAGATATTTCATGAGAGATTGAAGGGCGCCTTGATTCAGAGGAAATGGCTGCTCTACAATGCTCCGCCTGTGCCACAGCAACCATCGCAATCAAGCTCTGAAGTACAAGGCTTGGCCGTGCCTACAACACCGAACGGCCCTGGAGCATCCCTACCCCGCTCACCGGGAGTTGGCATTGCGGGCCTTGAGCGACGAGGCCTTGAGGCTCGTAAGAACAATGAGCTCGTCATTGGCAATGCTTTCGAGGATCTCGAGGCTCTTATGGCATCTGCCAAACACATTGTTGCGCTTGCTGAGACGCTAGCCCGCGAGTCGGGGATGGCTAGTGACGAAAGCTCCGCTGAAACCAGCGCAGTCCTTTCAGAATCGGCGGCGGCGTTGGGTATGGTGACGACGAAAGATATGCTCGGTTCCGGGGCGGAGAGCCTATATCTGTCGGAGTTGTCCCGGAATCTGGCCGAATATCTTACCGATGATCGTAAGGGCATACTACAGAAGGAAGGCGGGATTATCAGTCTTATCGACTTGTGGGCAATCTTCAACCGATCCCGGAACGGGGTCGAGCTCGTCAGTCCTTCGGACTTCCAGAAGGCTGCAGAGCTATGGGAGAAATTGAAGTTGCCAGTCCGTCTGCGACGTTTCAAGAGTGGACTGCTCGTTGTTCAGCGATACGACTGGACTGATGAGAAGACCCTTCAGCAGCTGCTAGACTGGATGGCAGAGCTCCGTCAGGTGCCACCCACGGAACCGGTAGCCTGGGACTGGCGTCTGTTTGGACGTGCCGTGACCGCACAGGAGGCGGCACAGCGATTCAAATGGAGTGTAGGCGTTGCAGCAGAGGAGTTGGAGATGGCAGAGGACAAGGGTGTTCTTTGCAGAGAACAGGGTATTGAGGGGCTACGGTTTTGGTTCAATTATATTGCATCTGACCCAGGCCAGCAGGAAGTGGATGATCTAGGACTTGCAAAAGTTAGCATAGACAACCGTGATATATAGAGATGACGGGCATTTTGAATAAGAAATCCACTATATAATGATCTACCTGTTTTTAATGCCTGAGGCATGAATACAGACCGACAACCCCGCGTTTGCCCCGTGATTGGCTTATCGGAGCTCTCGCCGCCTTATCAGCTGCCAACTCTCTCTCTCCCTTGCACTTCCAGCTCACACTCATGCTTCGTTCGTCAGTATTTCTAGCTCGCTTTCCAATAATTCTATTAGTTGTCTCTCAGGTAAAAGTCTTAGTCTGTGGTTACTGTCCTTGTAGCGGCCCTCCCAACCACTAATCGTTCCCTGTGATGTAACCGAAGACAGCTCCTGTGGCCGTCCGAATCCGGTCTGACGTCGTGGTCGAAGAGCTTCATCGCCCCCTGCTAAGCGTCCTTTCATTCTAGCTTATATACTTCAGGCAGGGCCCTTGCGAACCTCAACCATGGTCTACCCGAGTGCAGTTTCAGATATCAGGGCCGTCAAACGGTCCGTAACTCACTCTCGAGCCGTACTTTTCGCATCATCACGACTTCTAAGGTCCTCCTACCAACGCCGTCACTTATGGCGGGGTCCAGGCGAGAGAATAAACTACGACTATCTGGAAAAGCAGATGGATAGACACCGACGATATTGCCTGTCGAAGCTTCGTGAAAAGCCCGCACGCCCGCGGAAAGCGAACGTGTACGAAAGTCATCATCCGTGGTGGTTTCGAGGTTTCGGACCGGGCTATTATCGAGATAAACCTTTTCAATTTGACCATCGAAGTGGTATCAAGGGTGATTTTTGGGAAGCCGAAAGGTCCCGCATCAAGGACAGAATGGACCAGATCAAGAGAGAGATTGATAATGATCCATACGCAGCACTGTTCGGAAGAAGGCTACAGCCATTCAGCTCATTTGAGAAGCTCGATAACGCATTTACCTCGCTCTGTCGTTCATTTCTAGGTCTCGGCAAGTCGGAAAGTACCATGGATACGACAGCACGTCCGAAGGCCACTGCTGCGGCCTCGAAGGACTCTTCGGAATCACCCAAGAAGCCAAATTCAAAGATGGGTGGTGGGGTTCCATCTTCAGACGAGGTTGTATCAGGGATGAATCGACCAAGCTACGAATTCGACCCAGTTAGTGGCCGTATGATACCCAAAAGCACTGAGCAGCCCGTCGCTACAGAGGAGGGTTTTCGTGGAAGCGATATTGATGCATCGGTCGGGAGCCAAAAGCCTCATTCTGGACCTACTGGCTATCTATCGCCCTTTGAAAGATCAGCCATAGAATCTAAGTCGGCGACAGTATCAGGAAATGAAAGGGCAGAAGAAAGATCGCATCAAGGTGTTGAGGCGGTGCCAGTCGCGGATGAACCCTACCAAGCTCCTGAGGTACTGAAATCGGATCCACCAACAGAAGCTCGCTACAAAGCTTTGGAGCCATCAATCGATGCTTTGAAAGACCAGAGAGATGTTGCTGAGAAAGTCAGCGGTCTCTCAGAAGCGATCATGGCCGATCAACCTAAGCCTCAAGGAGAATACACTAATGGCGGCACCTATGATCACCTAGAAGCACCAGTCAATAGCCGCCCGTTTGGAGACCAGCAAAGCCATGAGGTCTTGATGAGACCTCCAGATGCGCCTGGAAGCACTTTAAGTACAGCACAGGAACAGGAAAGGGTGCAAGCTGAGAGGGACGAGGATCTAGATATCCTCAGTGCTAGTGATATCCGTTCCCATTACTTGGCCAGGCCCAGTATTGACCCTGAGATTGAAAAGCAAATTCGCCAATCTCTGGACGATAGGTTCGATTCATTTGTCGATCCAGCTGGTGACATCGATGCTCAAAGCGTTCGAAGCAAGTTTCAAAAGCATGAGACTGTAGGCGCAGACAGGCCAGAGGTATCAGATATTGGTGTACAGCACGATCAACAAACTGCAGAAAGTCGAGAACCTTCCCAGGTACTCCAGGCCAGAGAGCAGGGATCTGCCCAACGCTTCGATCAGACTGCTACCATTGAGCAGCCGCTCGCTGACAGCCCATCAACTGAAACCTATCGAGTCCTTGCCTACGATCCCTCAACCCTTCAAGTAAACGAAGCGGAGACAAGCTCATCTTTTCATGCTTCAGACGAGACCATTCACCCGGCAGAAATTCTAGGTCGCCTGAACGCCCCTGCCAAATTCCTGCCCCATTTTGCAAGAATGCGTACCGATGGCTACGAGATTGTGTCCGGTGGTGGAGATATTCTTGTATTCAGGAAAGCCAGCAGTTCTGTACATGACAACGCCCCTTCTAAGGCCGCAGACAAGATCGAAACAAGCCCTGACGGCCAGAACAACGGAGCTCTGAAACAGTCTACATCACCTATCCAGCTGTCGCAGGAGCATATCTCCAGCCAAGCTCCTGATCATGAGGCCCAATTGTCAGACGGGACTTCGCAAGCTCAAGGATCTTCTTCCTCTTCTTCGAAAGGCCAATCCAGAGTTGGCCAAGCTTTGCGCAGGATGCTGTTCAGTGGCGTGGCTACTGCGGGGACATGCTACGCCATAAGTGTTGTAGTAGAATACTTCCGCACGGGAGGACAGGATGGTCGGGGTATCGATGCTTTTACGGCCTTTGAGTCTGAGCGGCGCCATGGAGACTGAAATAGGCTGTTTTCGCACAAGCTTGTATGATTATTTGTGCTGGTTTTCGCCATGGAAATGACGAGTATGTACTATGTAGTGCTTCTCCTCTCTGTAACTAGAGTCATAATCTCCATTCAACTAAGCTACGCTATCTGCTCCATTAACGCCATTGTCCCGCTATGCGTAACATCAATTTCGTATGGGTAGAATGTGAAAGAAAGATGAAAGCAACGAGCAAGCAAAGGCAACGTATGAAGGAAGAAAGAGTACCGAAAGAAAGAAAATTGGAAAGACAAAGATTAACACCGAGCATCATCCCACCACAGCCACCATTCATCCCTCAGCTCTTGGCCGCAGACGACTCTTTAGGAGACTCATCAATCGGAAACTTCTCGAACATGTTCTGCATGACACCGCACTTGGCGCGGCCCCCCATCAAATAACGATTCAAGCCAGCCAACAACTTCAACGCCGCATGCCAGCCGCTCTTGGTCCAAAGATCATATTCCTGGCTCGCGAGCACGCGGATCACGGGCTTATCTTCTTCGTCCGGAGCCTCATTATTGTCTTCTCGGAGGGTGTGCAGCCAGTCGAGTTGATCGATATCATATTCCAGATCTTGCTCAGTGTAGCGGCGGGTGGTGTCTCCAGCCCGGAAGGTGTGCAGTTCACTTTTGGCATCGGCGGGTTTGTATTTTTTGCAGTAGATCCGGGAGATCTTAGGACTTGGGAAAATGGCCCGTTGGACGTGAAGTCTGCTTCCGTGGAGGTTGATGAGGAAGACTTCTTGGTCTGGAAGGCAGTATTTGTTGATGTGGAGGTGGTGGAGGTTGGTCAGGAGTTGACCGAGGTGCAGTTGGAAGTTTTGGCATAGGGCTTTGTCGAGAGGTTGGTTGTCGGTTAGAGTCTGTGGGGTTTTTGTTAGTGGATTGGTCTTTCAGGGGAGGATTGGGGGGAGATTATACAGTTGCGACTGGCAGAACGGTGCGTGCGAACATGGCGTCCGGGTAGTATTCGACGACAATCCGGCCGGAGGAACAAGGTCCGTCATGACGTTTCTCTTTGTATCCGGTCCAATACTCTAGAGTTTCTCCCATGACTTTCGGACTGGTTAGAAGAGGATGATGCGTTAGTGGATGGTGGTTGTATAGGGTCTTTCAGGGTTGATGTTTGTTACGTACTGGAGGTGAAACCAGAGCATAGGCTTGGAGGTTGGGTGCATGACATCCACATTGAAAAATAGCTCGGATATAAGAGCATGAAGTACGTTGTCCTGGTTGAAGCGTGCCAGTCTGAAATCAGAGTTTGGTGGACAGGTGGCAGTACTTCCTTTATCGTCATCAAAAAGTGCCTTATCCCACTGAGGAGAATTCTTGAGGTTATGGAAGACATCGAAGAAAATGGTCTCGAGGGTAGGCCATTTATCTTGATTGACTTGACGTCCATCCTTGGTTTTGCTGAAGATCCATACTGCGCGATGGACGATCTCTAGTTCTGAGTTAGTCTTGTTCCTTCAGACTTGATTCGCCTCCTCCATAAGATGGATAGTGTCGAATGCGCTTGAATGGGGATATAGGCTCACTGTCAGTGTCTGCTTTCTTAAGGTACCGCAGAGGCACGATGTCTTCGTCGGGACGGCTTAGATAAAACTTGGCTTTCATGCCGTGGACTTCGATATCAACTGTCTTTACCTCTGAAACCTCGAGAATGGTTTCCAGGATGGAGAAGGTTGGCCGCCTGATATACTCGGTAGTCTCTGCTTTTTCGGCTGCTTCCGCTTCTTGTTCTTCAACTATCTTCTTCGCGGCCTTGTACCTCTTAAGCTCCTTCCTAGCTTTGTAAAGCTTCACGGCTGCTTGGGCAAGCCTTTTCTGCACAGCCCCGGGATCCATGATCACCGGGGTTCACGAACGCAGAGAAGGAATATGAGGATAAGAAGAAGGAGAGGAACCTTTCTGCATCTTGTAGCACAGACAGTGCTCAAAATAAGAGTTGTTGGTGTGATTAGTCGCCATGGCAAGGCCTATCTTGTGTTGTGAGAGTGAATCTGCGTGTTCCGTTTGTGTTCTCTGCGAATGCGGAGACATTCAGCGGATACTGAGCCGTTTCAGATGTTTAAGGATGAAGAAGTTGGCAGTTGCATTGCACGAGATCTGTGAATGTGGGAGGTGCATTTGGAGGATATTGGGCGTGTTCTGGCTTGGGGGGTAATTAGTTATGTTATAATTGCATAGGTGAGCTATATTGGTGAGATTGTGTGGCTAGATGCGTTTTGCATGATGTACTTAGCGTAGAATACTAGTTGTGATGGATGGTGCAGATGTTGTTCTAAGAGAGCAAGTATCATCATCCATGTTTGTAGAGAGATATATAGTTGTGGCACAGTTAGTATAGCGGTCTCCAACCGGTTGATACTGCCAGATCCATGAAACAACTTTTTCAAACTGAATTAGCCTAGTAATGTTGTAGTATCATACACCTGAAGAATCTATATCCATAATCTGTGATAGTCACAGTATATTATCTCAGTGGTGGGCATGATCTCCTCATTAACTATCGCCAACATTCTTAGTCACATCTCGGTGGGTCGCAACTCTTGATAAGCGCGACTCCTCCAACTTCCCCGCTTATCATCAACCTCCGCCCTTCCCCAGGTATATATATCTTTCGAAGCATCACTGGCTTTTGAAGAAACATTGTATGTCATCTTGATTGCCAGAAACAGAAAACTGCAGCATCTACCAGATTCACGATGTCCAAAGCAACCCGGATTCCAATCCGTACCCAAAAGGCCCCTCTCCCACCGCCATTCCTCTCCCAGGGCATCGTCGTCGGCGACATGGTCTTCTGCTCCGGGCAGGTGGGCGTGAACCCAGCTACAGGCAAAATGGTTGAGGGCTCAATCCAAGAAAGAACGGTACGAGATTCCTCATTACATAAATAACCCCATTTCCACGGAATAGAGAGTATTGTAAGGCTGCCCAACTAACGGAGTCCAGAAACAAATCCTCAACAACCTAGGTGCCGTCCTTGAAGCAGGCGGTTCTAGTCTCCAGGATGCCGTGAAAATGAACATATTCCTTGCTGATATGAATGACTTTGCCGCTGTCAATGAAGTTTATGCTGCTTTTTTCGAGGATCCGTTACCGGTGCGATCCGTCTGTTTCCCTTCCGTCGGAGTCGCATACTTACTCATGAACCTAGGCTCGTACATGCGTTGCGGTCAAGACATTGCCAATGGGGACTGATGTGGAGATTGAGTGTGTTGGGGTGGTGAGAGGTGTGCCGAGTCGAGGTTCTCGTCTGTGAGAAGCAAGCAATGCAGGTTCCTTAATACCACTGTGATGCTATGCAAGTACATAACTGGACAAATGCAGATAGACACTGCTTATGTGCATATACTTTGCGTCTCGGCTGGGTGCAACGGATAGACCGGCGAGCCTGGTGTGAATAGTCTATCCGTCGACCGGCCCGGTTTCTAACGTGTAGGAATCGGAATGCCAATGGTGACTTTATGCATGGATTCAAGTGGCAGCTGGGCTTAGTTATGTCTAATGCCACGCCGGCTGTCGGATGCAGCTCAAATAGCTAATGCTAGAAGATCATTAGTGCTACAAAGTACTCCATCCTCCGTGCTCTATGCAGGATCCTCTATTGTGTCTAAGCGAACCATTGTGTCTCAGATCGGCTGGGTCGGTAAAAGCACAGATTCAGTCTCCAATGGGTCATGGCAAGGAAGAACCGATCCGCTATTATTAGCATAGTTCTCCATCTCAGAGAGGCCTTTCGTAGGAGCTTGTAGGAAGCTGAACCGTCAGGATTTGCAGTTGGAGCAACTCAGGGATAGTTCATTGCAATTCCTGAACCGATCGACGTTTTTTCAGGCTCTGATCCGAACATCCTGATTGTCTCCAGGATTGGATCTGCCGGAGTGGGAGGAAATCGCAGGCCTCAAAATGGGCGAGGCTAGTCCGCATGGGGGTAATGCACGCGCCAAGAGCCGACAACTAGCCAATGGAACCAAGGGCCACGGTGGGGCAGCAGTCAGGAACAGGCTTAGTGTCTGTTTGAAGTAATTTCCCAGTCCTTGGATCGTTGGCAACTTTTGTCCATGGTTCATGAGATTCAGGGTCATATCCCCCGTTCCTAGAACTAGTCGCATTTAGCATATGATATAATAGGATCAGGATAGAGATATGGGTGATGGGCCTCTCTGTTGAAGTCCTCAAGATACAATGGCCTAGTAACAATGGTCAGTGTATGGTCTTACGTCCGTCCAAGGCTTAGACTCAGAGATGATCTTTGAACGGACTCAGCCTACGAGATTAAAATAGCAACGCGAACAATGGTGCCACTGCTGGACGGACGGATTTCCGTAGGTGCTACCACTGACTTAGCTTCCTTAGTAGTATCACCAAAATGTCTACTGTCTGTACTCATCTCAGGCGCACGACGATCCAACCCCCCAAGTAGATATTACAGAGGAACCCATCTGGACTTGGGTCTCATCGAAGCTTTGACTTTTCCGATCTGCGTATGCTGATGAAGCGGTTCTGACCGGCAACCTTCTAGAGTGGCACATCGCCCCAGGCCATGCTCTTCGTGAGATCCAACACTCGAAGAAGCAATGACCATGGGGCGCTCCTGCAAATCCTTTCTGACTGTGCTGGTCTTCGGTAGTACCAAGAGTCTCAGCCAATACGCGATCTGTGGAATTTTGTACGACTCTGTTCGTGGCAATTCTGAGACCGAAGGGATGGAAAGAGCCATTGTTTCAGCCCTGACGGCGGCCCCAGCAGGGGCTGTGAACAGTGAGCGACTCTCTTGCATTTCTGACATTCCAGTCATGTCAGGGCAAAAAAGATCGATGATTGCCGCCCTGTCAAATAGCACCGACTGGCGGGCTAAGCAAAAAGAGAGTATAACTTTTTATTTTCCCTGCTGGCGACGGTTGGCGCCGCTGGGCATGCACGTGGTGTAAGACATGAACATGCCTTTCCATCGTCTTCTTCGCTCAGTGATACCCGGGCTGGGTCTTGCTGGAGTCTGAGTGTCGAGCAGCCCCCCTCCCATCCTTCGGGTGTAGGCTAAGAAATTAGCCCAGGACTAACGGAATGGAGCACGTTCTCGAAAGGACCTGAGGTCAATAGTGTCCGCCACTAGCTTCTGAATGGAAGAAGAAGATTGTCCTGGAGGCAGCAACTAGAATTCTGGATGATGCAGTGCTACCTGCATTTTAGCACATCACATAACTCATGTCATGGAGCTTGACAGGTTTCTCATATTGGTTAATATTGGATCGTAAGGCCTGCTGCATACCGGTAGAATGGATGGGACTGGTGTGCATACGTAGTGGCTCCGTACGAGGCACAGCTGGTATTGGATACTTCTGGGCAAAGAAGGGATGGTGAGACAGCCGGGGGTGGATGACCATTGTGACTGACTCAACCCGGCGGGCGGGAGGGGAAGGGGCATCGATAATCTTACTTTTTTTTTTTTTTCTGCCTTTTCGTTTCTTTGCTGGCTGTAATGTTAGGCAGAGAGGAAACACTGCTTGAATACTTCTTCTCAAGGAGGAGGAAATGCACCCGACCGCATAATCTTGGCTGGCAGGTGCATAACCCCATGCTTATCACATTCCTCCGATTCAAGTTACGAGAAAGGGAAACCCTTTTGTTCGCCTGTGCGAACCGAACCAAGCCATGCGATTTTCTCTCTCTTTTGATGATCCTTGCCTGGTGTTGTTTTTTGCTCAGTTGCCGGCCCGTCAAGCAGGCTGCAGCAGTTCAGTTTGGTGCCCGTATCACCACGCACCGGGGCTATCCCCACATCCATCCAGGAACCACCCACACTAAAACGACGCCGTCAGTCTAGGCCTTGTGGTGGTCCGAACCTTGACGGAATTATGCCCTTTGCAGAAGAGGCTGGCGTGCGAGGCGGGAATTACGATGCGCGCCGTACCACTGCTGATCGGCAATTGTCCCTGGCCACCGTCACCGGCCACTTTACGCTGTGCGACCTGTCCAGGTAAGTCAGTGAGTAAAGTGTCCTTGAATCCTCCGTTACATGCCTGAAATTTGAGGATCCATTCTCAAGATTAAGCATCAATTTTCCCCATTCCTTAGGCCGCGATCATTATCTCCCCATACGAGCCGACTTTGATAGATTTAATTTTCCTGGCCATTCTCATGCGACATCCCGGAATGACTGGACACCTTGTTAACATCTCGCCAATCGTACACTGGCTCCGTGAGCTACAAGTGCAACTGCCAGGCTGTGTCGTCTTTCTGACTCTATGCACCGTCTGCATGCTGCGGCAACAACCCAGCCTCGAGCAAACACCCAGGGCATATGACAGCCCACAGCCCACAGCCTACAATATACCCTACCCTGTTCTCCTTTACACTGCACAGGTGCACGGAGGAGTACCCGATCTGTGAAGAGGAGATACCTGATAGACACCTTGTGCTCCATATCTGTTCGGTTGACGAGACCCTAGTATGTCGATCGAAATACACCATGCTACCCCTCTTTCAACGTCTAGACCTCCCAAAGAATAGTTTTGTCCACTGCATATCATGCGATCTATGGCCTGAACCACTCGGAGTGAGGGTGTTCTCAATAGTTCCTGCGGTAGCGAGCTCGGGTTTGGTCTTTATATGCGCCGTTGTAGATAGATACTGCACTATAGACGGAGCGCAGCCATGGTCTGCACCCAAATAAGCTCTCTTCTCCGTATACTATTGATCGTTTGGTATTTAGTGTGCCATTTTGATGGGGGGAATTTCGACCAGCGCGGCATGGGTACATGCCTTCTCCATTGGGACGTTCCTCCGGCCACACACGCACACACTGTCCATCCATCCATACTATCCATTCATTCATTCGGCCATTAGTAAAATACACCCATACAAAAGTTCTAGCCTGGATACAATGACTTGCAGTGTATGAGGTGTAGGCAGAGAGTCCAGAACCTGTGACACGCAACGACAGCAATTCTAGCATTGAATAGCAAAGACCTAGAACATGCTCAACCCCAGGTTGTTGCGGGCATTGTCGTCAGTTAACTGAGCAAATGTGCAATTGGGCTAATGAGGATGCGAGGTGAAGATACGGCAACCAAGGTACAATACCGTACGGCAAGAAGGTGGGACGAAGAAGGGGGCCCACCTTTCTACCCGGTGCGTGTGGTTAATTGCCTTGTCATGGGGTGGCTGGCATTGTAGCCACGGCCTTTTCCTTTTCTTTTCCCGCGTGTTTCCTTCCCAAACCCACCTCTTCCCCCCTCTGTGCTTGGTGTGCCTCGTTTTTCCCCTGCCGTGCCTTTTCCCTTCCCTTCCCTTCCCTCCTCCCCCCCTTTTTTCCAGTGGTACCAAACCACAAATCCCACAGCCCAACCCGGAAATCCAGTGGTGGTAAGAGCTAAGGAAAGTAAAGTAAAGTCAAAATGTAAAAATCCGGGTCCCAAAATCCCAAAATAATCAAATTCACCAAAAAAAGGCGATGACACGGACCGGCACACCAACTAACTAAGCCAAACTAAACTAAACCGCCAGCCAGAAAGTAATCTCCCCTTCCCTCTCACTCTCCTTTCATTCATTTTAGTGCTGTTGTTATTATTACTGTTCCTATTACTACCACCTTTTTTGATTTTTCCCGTCCTTCCTTTGGTATTATTATTCTTATTTTTATTCTGCTTCTGCTTCTTCACTTTGCATCGCCTATCTTTCTTTTCATTCTTTACTACCATCCTTTCCCTCCCTCCTCCTCCTCCTTCTTCCTCTTCCCCCTCTCTTCGCCCCGTTTTTGCTTCGCCAGCGCCGGTGCTTCGTTGACGTAGCCCACCTGCGAACACCTTTTCTACGTCAACGAGCCGTTGGGACTTGCCAATTCACCCTCAGCCTTTCTCTCCTTGCATCCCATCCCCCTCCCACGGTCGCGCCCTCTCCAGGTACTACCACCACCTCCAACCGCCGTTCACCATAACAACCCACCCCCCTCCACCACTACCACTACCACTACCACCTCCACCTCCCCCCCCCTCTCCACGGCCGTTTTTCTCACTTAACATCCCTTTCTTAGATCTTGTCACTCGCTCCTTACCGCCTCTACACTCGTTATTGTTTTGTTTGCTGGTAGTTTTCGTGAGGGGTTGCTGTTGGTTTCTCATCGACCACGCCCCCCTGCCGCTCTTTGAACCCGCTTTGTTTATACCGAACTCCCGCCGTTGGTGCGCGCACATCCATCCGTCAGCTGTCAGTGCGCTGCTAGAGCTTGTCGCTATCGATACATTTGATTCGGGAAATTTTTTGGTGATCTAATTTTGCGATCTCTGCCTCATTTCTGGTTGTTGTTCGGTTCGACTCAATATACCAGGAAGCTTACCGATCGTTATCATTGCATCCCCAGCCGTCGATCGATTCGGAATATCGCCATCGCTCGCGCCATCCTCCGATTGAGATACGTTCGCTTCGACTGGTTCAAATCGTGGAGAGGTGGACACACGAAAACACCGGGAACAGGACATCTATATAGCCCCGGGGGTTAGTCTATCCGAATTCCAACCACCGACCCCATGCATCAGCAATTTCGACGACTAGCTTTGATCCTTGACGTTTGAATACTTCGTGCCTTGGGATATTTGGTTTTGGAGGTTCCCATCTGAGCCTTCGCTCTGTCCATTCATTTCAGCATTGTTACGGTCTTTTCGACCACCTGACCACTCTTTATCGCCTGCTATTGTTATTCAACCATTCGAATCAATATGATTGCGCCCACGACTTCGTTGTTGGCCGCGTTCTTGTCCTTCGGCGGCCTCGAGCTCGTCGCAGCTCGAGAGGCAGGACAGATACGGGATTTGGGAGCGCGAGAGGTTAGCTCCGCGGCCCTTGTTTCCTCCCAGCCTGTTACGCCTATCGAGTTGACCACCAGGTCCGAAACCAGTACGCATGAGTCGGCGCCCACTTCGGACAATGAACAAACAAGCCCGATCGTTGACCCTTCACCTGCTGTTATTGTTGTCCCTGTGACCATTTCCGTGGACGCCAATGGTGTTACGCATACTATTGTGGGCACAGCACCGTTTGTTCCCGGTGCTTCAACGACAACTAGCTCTACTATTGAGCGTGCGGCGAGTACTCCGGCGGCGGCAGCTGCCACTTCGACGGCGAGCGCGACTACATCCGACAAGGACTCAACCACCAGTGACTCGGACAAGCATACGTCTACGTCCGAATCCGAGAAGCACACTTCTGCGTCTGAATCGTCAGCGAAACCAGAGACTCGTTCTTCATCGGCAGCAGAAGCTGAGACACCTTCGTCGGCAGCAGCGGCAGCAGCAGCAGCCACTACATCGAGCCAGAGTTCGTTGGCTGAGTCCTGGGAGAGCTTCATTTCAAGTATCTTGGGATCTTCTACGAGCACTAGCGCAGCCTCCACCACGGCCAGCCCTACCGCGTCCTCAGCCGAGTCCAGCTCTGCGACACCCGCTCCCGCTTCGAGCTCTGCTGGCGTCGTCGTAGATGTTACCACAAGCAAGAGTTCTACAAGCGATGGCTCGACCACCTCGGAAAGTTCTACGGCTAAGGACTCGACTACTCAGAGCTCTTCCAGCCCAGCTTCTTCGACTCCAGCTTCCACTGCGGAGTCTTCGGCCGAGGCGTCGAAATCGGAATCTGCCACTGCTAGCTCGAAGGCAGAGACTTCGAGTCAACTTATCACCAGCCAGAGCACATCTGCCCAGAGTTCTTCCGCTCAAGTCCCTCTGGCGGAGTCCACTTCGAAGTCTGAGTCGTCAACTCAGAGCTCCTCGAGCCAGGTGACAACTGTCCAGGCCACCTCGTCAGGCGCAGCCACCCAGGCTACTGGGTCAGTGTCCTCGAGCCTCATCCCATCTGCCTCTGAAGACGTGACCTCTTCTTCTTCCGCCCCCGCATCGTCAGGTGGAGTGCTCGGTTTCCTCTCAGACCTCTTTCCTACTAGCACCACTTCCACCGGATCCGCCTCTGCTACAAGCAAGAGTGCAAGTGAGTCTGCCGACTCCAGTGCTTTCCCTCTGAGCCTCCCTACCATCTCGGTTAGTGTTCCTGTGGTTACGCCTGCCTCCTCCTCTTCTGGATCTGTCAACATCGTTCCTGGCCTATTAGGCACATCCTCAGGCGCATCCTTGGAACCTTCGGGCATCAGTCTAGGTATCTCGGCCACTTCCACGGCTCTGATTCCTGGAGCTTCCAGCGGAACCCAGAGTTCCGCTGCAGGCGCCTCGACTCCTGTCGTCAGTGGTGGCATTATCATCATGCCTACTTCGACTGAATCTGCTTCAGCTTCCGTCTCAGGATCTGCCTCGACAGGTCTTTTTGGAACCACTTCTGAATCAGCATCCTCGTTGGCTTCCGGCTCCGCCTCTGGATCTGCAGGTGTTATTCCTACATCGGTGTCTGGGTCTGTATCTGGATCTGCAGGACTTTTCCCTACGTCGGCGTCTGGGTCCCTTTCGGGTTCTGCAGGTGTTATTCCTACATCGGCTCCTGGCTCTGCGTCTGGATCTGTGTCCGGATCTGCTTCTGGTTCCGCTGGGCTTTTCCCTACGACTGCTTCTGGATCCGTCTCCGGTTCTGCCGCTGGCACCAGCTCTGCGTCTATGTATACCTCCATTTCCGGCCCTGCCTCTTCGATCCCCTTGATTACTTCCACCAAGGAGTCCTCGAGTCTGGCATCTGCGACGCCTTCCTATGCCCCGTCCACTACCAGCAAGGAAACCCCCACCCCGATTGAACAACCCACCACGACGACTACCTCGGCCGCTGAGACGACTGTAACCCCTACACCGACCACGACCACCTCCGACTCTGACAACTATCTGCCGTCGAGTATTCTCGTGGTTGAGCCCACGACTACTACGGCAGTGAGCACGGGCACGGCTACCCATTCGAGTACCAGCACTGCTGCTGCTCAGCTTCCGGGATCAATCTCTCCTTCTGGTGGCCTTCCCGATCAGCCAGCCAACGATACTTTGGTCCAGATCGGATTCAATGGCAAATTGCGCTGGAGCTTTGTGGCCACAACGCCCTTGTCTTCCTCCCAGATCTTCATGTATGTTCCGGAGGGTCTGGGCTACGCGTTGCAGCTCAATGACTCTGACGTGGTCATGTATGACCTCCAACCCTACGACAACTCGGCAAGCACTGGCTACATTGCTACCGTTGCCCTGATGTACATCCCTTCAGATGATGTTGACACCCTGCGGAAGATGCTCCACAACCCCATCTCGAGGCTCTACGAGCAGCCTAACGAGACGGTCAAGACGTTGATGGCCATGATCGACCCTTCCATTCCTCTTCTGGTGGGTGACTCGGGCTCTTCCAGTGGCAGCTCGTCCAGCAGCGGTGGCTCGGGTGGTAGCAGCGGCGATGGCGATGGCAGTGACAGTGGCTACAACCAAGGCGACGCTGGTACCAGCTCATCCGGTACAACCAAGGCTAGCGCCGTTGGTATTGGATGTGGTGCTGTGGCCGGTGCTGCAGCATATGGTGCTGGTATGTTCTGGGTTGCGCGTCGGTACCGGAAGAAGCGCCAGCTGCACCAGCGCTCCCCCTCGAGCGTCGACCAGATGAGCGAAGGCCGCGGGGCCGGGTCCGTCCTCGGCGCGGGTGGCCGTCTCTCTCGCAACAGTCAAAACAGCCGGGGCACTGGCCGCACTCAGATGATCAGTGCACCGGTGATGGCCGAAAATTCGCTCGGCTGGAACTAAGCCCATCAGTATTTCACCTATAAACAATGGATCGTGTACTTTGTTCAAAAACTAGACAGGGCCAAAATATAAGCCAGAGCCATGACGCAACGCTCTAGAGAGCTTGTTGGGGGCTTTGAGCCCCTAATCTGTGTGGAATACATACCAAGCGTTGTTGATGTTGCCATTTGTTCCCAACTGTATTCACATTTATCTTTGTATGCCATCGTGCCCTCATTTTCCCGGCATTTGTCTGTTTATTTATATCCTTTTTTTTTTTTTTCTTTTTTTTTTTTTTTTTTTTTTTTT